>NC_060175.1:45959813-46192189 GCF_021184085.1 Oncorhynchus gorbuscha
CCAGCTTGCCGAGTCCAGCGTTCCCTCCGCTCAAGCGTTTGTCCAACGTTGTGAGCGCACCTGGAGGAGGGTGAGGTCTGCACTTTGCCGTTACAGGGCACAGACTGTGAGAGCCGCCAATAAACGTAGGATTAAGAGTCCAAGGTATTGTTGCGGCCAGAGAGTGTGGCTTTCCACTCGCAACCTTCCTCTTACGACAGCTTCTCGTAAGTTGACTCCGCGGTTCATTGGTCCGTTCCGTGTCTCCCAGGTCGTCAATCCTGTCGCTGTGCGACTGCTTCTTCCGCGACATCTTCGTCGCGTCCATCCTGTCTTCCATGTCTCCTGTGTCAAGCCCTTTCTTCGCACCCCCGTTCGTCTTCCCTCCCCCCTCCCGTCGTTGTCGAGAGCGCACCTATTTACAAGGTACGTAGGATCATGGACATGCGTTCTCGGGACGGGGTCACCAATACTTAGTGGATTGGGAGGGTTACGGTCCTGAGGAGAGGAGTTGGGTTCCGTCTCGGGACGTGCTGGACCGTTCACTCATTGATGATTTCCTCCGTTGCCGCCAGGATTCCTCCTCGAGTGCGCCAGGAGGCGCTCGGTGAGTGGGGGGGTACTGTCATGTTTTGTCTTATATTGTCTTGTCATTTTGCTTTTCCTTCTGTTCGTTTTCCCCCTGCTGGTCTTTTTAGGTTCGTTCCCTTTTTTCTCTCTCCCTCCCTCTCTCTCTTCTCTCTATCGTTCCGTTCCTGCTCCCAGCTGTTCCTATTCCCCTAATCAATCATTTAATCTTTCCACACCTGTTCCCTATCTTTTCCCCTGATTAGAGTCCCTATTTCTCCCCTTGTTTTCCGTTTCTGTCCTGTCGGATCCTTGTTTATTGTTCACCGTGCTGTGTCTTTGTATCGCCCTGTCGTGTCGTGTTTCCCTCAGATGCTGCGTGGTGAGCAGGTGTCTGAGTCTGCTACGGTCAAGTGCCTTCCCGAGGCAACCTACAGTTTATGATCGAGTCTCCAGTCTGTTCTCGTCATTACGAGTGGAATTGTTTTTTATGCTTTATTTACCGCTCCGATTTGTCTAAGAGTATTGCATATTTCCTTTACTGGATTAAAGACTCTGTTTTCGCCAAGTCGCTTTTGGGTCCTCATTCACCTGCACAACAGTCTTTCTGACCCTAATTTCATTTACAGTTATCAAGTTTGTTTCAATCATTCTTTGTTTCCTTGATCTTGGCTTCATAACACATTTTCATATTTTTGTTGAGTTAAGTCACAATCAATTTGCAGTAATTCTGTCAGTCAGATGTGCAGCCAGACTTATTAGCCACTCTCTTTCAACCATACAGTTTAGCAAAACTCAAAAGAAAAGGCTTAAGATGTGCCAAGTGAATCACCTGTGCTGGTAGTGGGTTTTCCAGTCCTGTGGGCACGCACCCACCTCAATATTCCTGTGGGTCCATTTTTAATTTCTCAGAGATTTACCTCACTTTGTCCTCAGACTCCATCCAGGTCTCATGTGGAGATTCTGCAATTCCGTCCACAACCATGTTCTGCCTTGATTGTCCCTCGAGTCTGATTTATCCGTCATTGTTATCATGGATTCACAGACAGAAAGGATGTCCTCTCTCAATGTCTTACAGATTGCTGTCATCTTTGCCGTTCTCCTTTTTCAACTCATCAAGCTGACCCTGGGAGAACTGCAAACTGTTCTTCAGGTCCTGGACCTCTGGTCAAGTCGTCCATTCTTTTATTATCTATTGTTTCAATTTAACCCAGGGATCAACTAAAAATAAACAATACATACAGGCCTAAGGTTTCAAGATTTGCTTGATTTCAAATGTGATCTACAACTTAATAATAAACATTTTGGATTCACGTCTCCATCTCAACCAAAAATCTAATTTAAAGAATAGGACTAAATCAAATCAAACTTTATTTTAAGTGCATTTAAATCTTTAAATAACATTTTTGGTTGACATGGAGACGTGAATCCAACATATCAATTATACATTTGTAGACAAATTGGATATAGAATTGTTTGGTTGTCAACGCAACCAATGTAGTGGGTTAGAAATAGTCTGACAACATTTTAACATTTAACTGAATTCAAACATACTTGCTAGTTCGCTTAAATGTAAGGAAATGGCCTCAATCGACTAGTATTACTGGACCTATCAAACATTCTTCATAGAGGGGCCTCCCGAGTCATTTGATCCCGGGCTGTATCACTGCCAGCCGCGATGGAAGAACCATGAGGCAGGGCAAAATTGGCCCAGCATCGTCCGGGTTTGGGGAGGGTTTGGCCAGCTGGGATGTCCTTGTCTGATCATGTTCTAGCGACTCCTTGTGTGACACATGCATGTTGACTTCAGATCCAAAGCTGTGCATTGTTTCCTCTGACATATTGGTGCGGCTGGCTTCTGGGTTAAGCGAGCAGTGTCAAGAAGCAGTGAGGCTTTGCGTGTCCTGTTTCGGAGGACGCATGGCTCTCGACCTTCGCCTCACCCTAGTCCGTATGGGAGTTGCAGCAATGGGACGAGACTGTAACTACCACTTGGATATGACGAAATTGGGGAGAAAAAAGGGGTAAAGTACAAAAAAATGTAATACAAAAAAAATAACATTCTTCATAGATTCATAGATCAAGTTGTGCCTACTCTGGTTCCCTTATATTAAATATTTTCTTATTGAACATTGGTTTTATTTTTATTTTTTCTAAAAAGACAACCCTGATTCATTTAACCATTATTCCTGATTCAGTCCATAGGTTACAATGACATCAAGTTGCTGAAAGGAAGCTATAATAGCCTACTGTTCAAATATTCTCTACCTTCAGAGTACAATCGAGGTAGAACTTTTAATTTGTTCAAAGAGTGGGATTAAGAGAATGATCTATCATCTACAGGTTATATGCCATGCCCTATCAGTCAAATACTGTAAGTGCTAGTCCGCCCTTGCTGAGGTTATTCATTTTAAATCTGCATTTAGACATATTTCTGTACAGCAAATTGCAGGGGCAGAAAGACGACTGAAGCTAAAAGAGAACATGCACATTATCAAAGGCGTATCTCTTCTGCTCTGAACCTCTCCAGCTCAATTCACTTTTGTGACGTTGTGTTTTTAGTCCTGTACCAGCCTGCCACTCTCCTCAGTAGACAGGGTTTGGGAGGTAGGAGCAGAGGAGAGCAGGCGTGGGCTGTGGGAGCCCGACTGAATGGCTAAATAACCCACTCACCCAGTCCTCCAGAACACTCATTACCCTGACATCTTTAAAGGGCAAAAGAGGGCAAAGGGACCATAAAGAGCAGTGATTATGACAGAGAGTGAGAGAGACACTCACTTAGAAATGATCAGTGTCAGCAGATGAGGGAGAGTGCAGGCAGAGGGGAGGAGGTGATGAACCACTTCTCGAGAAAAAAAAGATGGGGTGTTTTCTTCAGCCCCGTTTCAGTCAAATAAACAAATCTGTTCGGCGGTGAAAATGAATTTCTCTTTTGACATGTGCAAATGTGGGACATTTTATAATGGCAAATGAGGTGAATTTGCTTCATGTTTATTCTATTCTTTGCACTGTCAACCTCTCACGTTTTGAGGGGAGCTTTTGATAGTCAGTGATCCATATTCCATAAAGTAAAATGTTCTCTGTGTGTTCTGTCCTTTCTCTCTCTTTATAACAAGGGCAAGAGCAAAAATGAAGTAAAGATGCTGGCTCTGGACAATGTTTGATTCTGTCAACAAAACGTACCTGATGTATGAAAAATGCATTGTTGTCATACAATTGGAGTCATCAACTTGGTAGGCTATAAAATTGAACTGTAGCTAAAATTAACTTGAGTGATTGACAGGTGATTCACTTACACATTTTCACCCAGTTGGCCATGACTTTCAGAATATGAATGTGTCTGATTCATGCAATTCAACTTTCTCTCTCACAGAGCAAGCAAAGGTGTGTTTTGTCCCTAGGAAAGAAACATGGCTTGCTGTATTCCTGATTTACAATCCGTTTATACTTTAGCAGTTACTTTGGAATTAGTAAGGGTGCCAAATCAGTTACCATTATCCGTAGCAGAGTGCAACTCTTTCCGTAAACACAGGCTTTCTGCCCTTATCATAGCATGGTTCCTGGGGTGTAAAAAGAGAACATGCATGTACACTCTATTTTATGTGTTTTGAGCAGTGAATTGGCCATTTTGACTTAGGCTCCAAAACATATGAATTCCTACAATGTAGATAATGATGAGAGTTGCGGACAGCTTCAATTATAGTATATTGTTCCTCCAGGGTTATTGTCATTAGAGACTGCACTAAAACGTCTATGCAGCTCCTGTTTATGTCCTGTACAGCTCGGGTCTCTTCTACAATGTTCAGCACTACTCGAAGAGGGAAATAATGATGTCACACATCTGATCTCCCTTGCTCCCCACCTCCATTCGCATAGAGGGTAGAGGGAGGCAGTCAAGTGTTTTGTGGTTTCCCTCCATAATCCATTGTCAATTTCCACTCAGCAGGCTGTAGGCATGGAGATCGCTGGAGAGGAGTGCCACAGATCCCAGAACGTTGTCTGCTCTACCTTCCCTTATACTCACTGAACTTCTGGAGAGAGTTTGCTGCACTGAAAGTAAAGGGGCTGAATAATTTTGCACGCCTAATTTTTCAGTTTTTGATTTGTTAAAAGTAGTTTGAAATATCCAATAAATGTCGTTCCACTTCATGATTGTGTCCCACTTGTTGTTGATTCTTCACAAAAAAAATAGTTTTATATCTATGTTTGAAGCCTGAAATGTGGCAAAAGGTCGCAAAGTTCAAGGGGGCCGAATACTTTCGCAAGGCACTGTATGTAACAGCAGGGGGCTTCACTAACAACCCACAGGACTCACAGCATGTGGCTGAGACCTCAGGCCCTGCCCAGTAGAGTCTGGACTCCATTGCCTTTTTTTGTCCTGATGTTTCTGTCTCTGTTTCTGCCTCTGTCTCTGTCTTTCTCTCACTTTCTTACACACGTTCTCTTGCTCTCTCTGATCAGTATGTTAACCCCATTTTCCGTCAGTGAGTTTGAACCCAGTTTGGTGTGGTGCTAATGATGCCCTCTTAAGAAGTCAATGAGACATTGACAGCAAGGCTGTGCCCGTCTCATTAACTGGTCTGGTCGGCGTTGCACTGAGTAGAAAAGCTACTGAATAATCCTCCATCCATCCCTCTCCTCGCAGGCTGAGTATCAGCCTGAACAGCCATGGGCCCTCTGGGTATCCTTGACAAAGCTCCTCCATTCTGAGAAAGTCTCTTCTCCTTCTCTTTAGATTCACCTTGCCCACATTAAAGGCCCCAGCCACTCTCCTCTGGCTCAATGCAAATAGGCCCATTTCATTTTATTCACTCCCCACTTCTATTCCTGCTCTCATTCTTCCTGTCTGTAAAAGAGAGACACTCTCAGTGATTTGGATGTGCAACGGTGCCTCTTTGAATGCATTATATATGATACACTCAGGCACCACATACACTCTTAAAAGAAAAGGTTCCTGGAGAATCCTTTAGGGTTCTTCAAATTTAAACTGTGGAGGAACCCCTAAGTTCTTCAAAGAACCCCTTTTAATGGATAATCAAAGAACCTTTCGGGGTAGATTTTTTTAAAAACAATCCTCCCACTCCCCCATTGTTATTATTATTCAAATAATATTACATATCACAAAAACAACAATAACACAATATTTTAGTCTGTGTTTTTTAAATGATCTTAGTGGCAAAGCTATAATGCTCATCTGATGAAGGAGTGGACTAGAGCGCAGCGTTGTACATGTTCATGATATTTATTAAAACTGAACACTGAAATAAAATAACAATGTGGAACAAAACAAAACAGTTCTGCCTGGTGCAAACACAAAACAGAAAACAACTACCCACAAAACACAACTGGGGAAAAAGCTGCCTAAGTATGATTCTCAATCAGACAATGATGGACAGCTGTCTCTGAGAACCACACCCGGCCAAACACAAAGAAATAGAAAACATAGAAATAAAGAAACTAGAATGCCCACCCTAGTCACACCCTGGCCTAACCAAAATAGAGAATAAAATCATCTCTATGGCCAGGGCGTGACAAAAGCAGAATAAAATAAAATTGAAATACGAGGTAAACTCCTAGCAGAGCCCCAAGTCCAATGGGTATATCCTCTGGCGTGTTGATGTTAATGTGTTCATGTTCTACATATCCATACCCAGAATGATTTGCTGTTCATGATGATCAAACAGGTTTCCTTTAATATTCATCAGAGGTTTAGGGAGGGTGGATCCAAAAAATAGTAATTATACAGATGATTAACAAAATATGCAGACAACAGTAGTCATACCTTGGTTTTTGTGGTAAATGTGAATGGAAAAAAAGTGGTTTTCATACACATACCTTGTCCATACCTTGTCCATAATGTAGAGGCCTATGGGATATTCATTGAAGCGGTAAGAGAGGAGGATGGTAAATGTGATCTGCATAACATACCAATACCAATTGACATATCTTTGCATGCCTCCTTGTCTGTATTCCTGCAGACACAGACAAAAGTGAGCAGTTCAATTATCTGCACCCAATACAGCTAGCCTTCAACATATTCTTGTAGCCTACATATTCTTACCTCTTTGTTGATTGATTTCCATTGAATTGTGTCCATTTTCTGTTTTAGAAAGATTTGCACAAATATGAAAATATAGATGGTTTCATCATAAAACAATATAAATTTAGAGGAGGTTTTTACATTTTTCAGTTGAGTGCCTACACCTGCTGTCCTTCCAAATTTAAATCCAAGTGTTTCAGTTGGGTAGTTTGGTTCCTGCAAGAACCCTCAACTAAGGAGGTTCCTCGAGGAACCCCACATCCTATGGGGTTCTTGGAAGAACCTTTTGCGGGGCTTTTACAGTGCCAAGGACCCTAAAGTTCTTCAAAGAACTTTGAGGATATTTGAAGAACTCTTGTTAAATCTCTACTTTTTAGAGTGTACTGCATACGAGTTTCAAAATGGCTGCCAGTCTTGTTATTGTGCTGTTATCCCCGTCAAAGCCCAGCATTCACACTTTATTGTATGTTTTCATACAGCTTTGAGGCATTAGGCAGCCACAGGAAGGCCTTGTTTTCTATCCGCCCGAATACAAAATGAGTCAGAGAGATGGGAATGAATGCACTTAATTGCTGAGTCAACAGGCAGGGAATCTAGAAGCTTAGTCACAGAGAAAGTAAACCTGCTGCCTAAAGGGGAAATGAAATGAGAGAGAGACACCATTAAGACTCTTGATAGAGATCAGAGTTCATGGTCTTCTGTGCTCAGCACATCTTTTCATATGACAGAATGCAAACATAATTAGTCATCTGTTTTGTCCCGCTGTCGTGCTCCCAGTATCACATATGTATGTATTAGTTCTCCTCCCCAGATGTCCATAATAGTATAGGGTGTCCAATTAAAAACACACCTATTGACCAATGGGTAAAATAATGTTGATTGTGCCATTAATACAGGTAACACGTGGAGGATAGAGGAGCCTCTTAAAGAAGAAGTTACAGGTCTGTGAGAGCCAGAAATCTTGCTTGTTTGTAGGTGACCAAATAATTATTTTCCACCATAATTTGCAAATAAATTTGTTAAAAATCCTACAATGTGATTTTATGAAATTTTTTCTTCTCATTTTGTCCGTCATAGTTTAAGTGTACATATGATGAAAATGACAGGCCTCTCTTATCTTTTTAAGTGGGAGAACTTGCACAATTGGTGGCTGACTAAATACTTTTTTTGCCCCACTGTAGGCCTACCTACAGTATAATTACTATGTGATGTAAATAGCAAGTACATGTATGTGCCTGCATGTTGTATTTGGAATGAATTTTAAGAGTGAGGATTGAGTCAATATGAATAGCCTACAGAACCTGCACATCCTTCCCAGAGCCGCAATATCCAAATAACTATCAGGTTCACTCAGCTGGAGGAGTTCCTTTTACTAGACAAATAATATGTGCTGTAGGCTATGGTTGGAAATGGAATGGAGGCATCAGACAGATTCTGGATTTTCATGTGTGTTGTAACTGTAGGGATCCTCAGACAATCCTTGTGTGAACAAAGATGGTTGAAATGGAATAGTTGATATCACCAGAAGAGTCTGTATTTAGGTGATCTGTCTAGTAGATTAAGTTTGCCGGTGAGAGGATGTGCTTGAAAACGTTCACAGCTGTAGGTATTTAAAGAATATATGTAATCTGCAACATTTCACAAACCTTAGGTTGACATCATATTGGTGAAATAGAGGTAGCTAACAAGTAGTAATGTTCAATCTGTCAACCTGGCCTGCTTTAGTGACACACACACACACACACACACACACACACACACACACACACACACACACACACACACACACACACACACACACACACACACACACACACACACACACACACACACACACACACACACACACACACACACACACACACACACACACACACACACACACACACACACAATACAAAAATAAATAAACAGACCAAAAACCACTACAATAAAAAGGTGACATCTGAAGTTCCGCTTCAAAGGCAGCCCCCGTTTTATTTCAGTCTTGAATATCAGACACTGCATGCTTCACTGCACTGGGGAGCTGGAATCTCATAACTAATGCTAAACACAGCACCTGATGTATGCACTGACTGCCAGGCTGACAGAGACTGAAAAGAGCTTAGATGTGCATATGAGAGTCAGAAAGCCAAACTCCCTCTCAAACTCCTTGCTGCACGCCGTGCTACATTCATCTCCAAAGGGGGGCTGGGTCAAACTTTAAAACTCTTAGCTGCTCTTCTTCTCCTTTTCATTTCCTTACAGACCTCTGCCACATCAGCTGCAGTTCTGCTTGTGACCTCAGAGAAGCAGTTGGATTCTTCTTATCCCCCTCTCTGCAGTGGATAGCACCAAGAATGAGGAGCTGGGAGGGAGGAGAGAAGAGAGATACTGGAGGTGGGCCACTGTGCTTAATACATAAATAGTCAACATGATAGAGGCACATGCTTGTGGTAGATTTTTTCTTTATTATGGTGATTATTATTCAGGATCCATGTAGTCTCCAGACAGCCATAAAAAATGCATGGTACCTAAGAGTTCCATGCTCAGAGGAAATGTCAATAAAGCTATCAAAGCAATCAGGGCGGTGGTGGTGGGGGGGGGGGATAACTCATGCTGTGCCTACAGAGATCACAGTGGAGGGAGGTGAGGGGTGAGGAGGCATGAGGTCACATGATACTCAGCGTTGTGATCCTGTATACTCTTGGGAAACAGGGCAAACACGCTTTATTCAAGGGTGAGATTTAAAGTGTGACTTGATGCAAACACGTCTCTGTGTTTATGCTTACGCTGGGGCTTATGCACTGCTACTACTTCTCTTAAGGGGATGTTTGACAAATACAACAGCTACTTGAGAATCAGTTACATCAAAAAACATGGGCTGAATTAGGTATGCATTTAGGTATGATTAGAAAAATAATTCAGATGCATGCTTTTATGTGTGTGACAACAGCAATGCTGATTAATTTTAATATGTGACCCAATAGTGCTGTATACATGTATATGTAAAAATATATATATATATTTATATAGTGCAATGCACCCGGCCCGCCACAGGAGTCACTGGTGTACGATGAGACAAGGATATCCCTACCGGCCAAGCTCTCCCTAACCCAGATGACACTAGGCCAATTGTGTGTCGCCCCACGGACCTCCCGGTCATGCCCAGTTACGACAGAGCCTGGGCGCGAACCCAGAGTCTCTGGTGGTACAGCTGGCGCTGTAGTACAGCACCCGTAACCACTGCGCCACCCGGGAGGCCTTCACCCAACTTTTAACCTAAATCCAATGGCATGGTGACATTTTATGTTGATTTGAATTCACAACTCAACCATGCAAATCAAAAATAGACACTGTGGGAAGTAACATGCTGTGGGAAGTAACACGCTGTGGGAAGTAACACGCTGTGGAAAGTAACACGCTGTGGAAAGTAACACGCTGTGGGAAGTAACACGCTGTGGGAAGTAACACGCTGTGGGAAGTAACATGCTGTGGGAAGTAACACGCTGTATGTAGATGACTGTGGGTGAGATTAGAGGCCCATTAACCTTGTTTTCCAGTGTTGTGTGGAGGTATCCTCCACTATCTGAAGCCCTCATCGCTTTGGTAACCACAGGGGACCCACTACTAATTAACCTTGTGGAGACACCCTCTGTAGCAGGAGACTGGGGGGAGAATATTAAGGAGATGTTCAGAGGGCCATTAGCAAGAAGATTAACACATCCAATTTTTAAGTGGCTTTTTGACACAAAACCAATATTTGTCTGAACTCCCGGTACTCCTCTGCATGGCCCGGCAGAATTCTAAGTGACACTTGTGTTTTCACCCTCTGAAACTTCATATATCATACAGCTGTATTACTAGGATGCATGATCTTTATTGGATATCTGTATCGAGTGTGTATATTACCAAGATACAGTACATGATGTTTATTGAGTATCGGTGGAAAAATGTAAGCTCTTTACGGGAGGAACTAGCTTAGAGCAGGGGTGGATCAGGCTTACAGTCTTCTTGCAGTCGACAGTCATAGAACGCAAGCAATATCGCCAACTCTTATGTAAAATCATTGTCATGCACTAGTGACTTATTCAGCAATCCTGGTGCAGTGAGGGAGGAAAATGGATACAATCCATTCACTTCATTGGAACATACAGATATAGCTGGTCTACAAACAAACAAAAAAAACAAGTACAAAGGTGAAATGTATGACTTGTCTTATCTCTGATTCGTGGTTTAATGCGTGTGAATGTTCTGTTATTGTAATATGAGAAAACACTGAATGTGCCTCTTGTTTTTTCTTTTCAATAGTTTATCTGAATATGCCATCAGAGGTCCGTCTCAGCAGGCTGTGGTTCAACCTTTATCAAAAAAGAATAGGTCCCCTTCCTTTCCGCATTATTCTGACTTTATCTGAAAAGCACACCTGGTTGATATGTGGAACTTGGACCATTCTTATCTTTACATCCTTACTCTGCATTTCACAGTAAGAAAGTTTCACATTGGCGACATGAAAGAAATCCTAAGAAATCTGAATGAAAAATTCAAGGGTCACTTCACAAGAAATCAACACAGTACCTCTGGCTTCCTTTGTGTCTCTCTTCATAGTTTTTAAACCTCTATTGAGAGAAAGGACACTGTCCTATCTCATCGGAAATTGGCTGTTAATCGCACCTCAATACAAACTGTGTGGAGGGATGATCACCTCATAACCCCTCATTGATTCATACATGTGTTATGTATTTCCCGTGCAGGGTGGCTAGGTGACATTGTATGCAGGGTGACAACATGGAGTGTGCTCAGAGACCTTCTGGGCCTCATGCATAATGCTCTTTGCATTCTCTGGAAGAGATGGCTGAGTGGAGTAGAGGGGTGAGACCCTTCCAGAATCCCAAACGAATCACCCTCACTCTTCCGTCTTTCTTTTTTGGGGGAAACAGTCAACTTCATTGATGTAGCCTTTTCAGTGTGGCAGAAGAACAAAGGAATATCTCCTCCCCAGGGTGCTGTTCCTGCCTGTGCCCCCCCCCTCTCTCTCTCTCTCTCTCTCTCTCTAAGGGACTAATTTATACATTCATCTATGAAATAATGCAATGCTTGCAATGCTCATTTTATATAAAAACACACATGAAAAATAACGCTAGACAATGATATCATCAGAGTGCATGTCCCCGGTACAAATAACGCTAGACAATGATATCATCAGAGTGCATGTCCCCAGTACAAATAACGCTAGACAATGATATCATCAGAGTGCATGTCCCCGGTACAAATAACGTTTTACAAATAACTGATCAACTCAACCTAGTGTGCCCAATCATTTCTATTCTGGTCTCTAGAGGTTGGTTAGTTACTGAACATGGTTTTGATACAGAGCAGGGTTTTCATGCAAATAATAATGACATTAACTTGCTATGTAGGAATACATTCTGAATTCATTAGAAAGCCTTGGCTCCTAATAAAGGGTGATAAAATATTCTTAAATATCATTCTGCTCTATTTCATTACATAACGCCATGTAGCCCATTAGCCTGGGTGTCTCCATTTACGACCCCATGAATCATGAATCACTTCCCTTTCATCGCAGCTGGGGTCCTCCCCCTGATGTGCAAATTACAAGCAGAAAAACAAGAAACCACAACCAAAACATAGAAGGACCATCTCAATGGAGAAACTCACCCAAAATGTTGCTGGATTCAGAACACCTAAATGGAAAGACAGCTAACCAGATTAGACTTGAGATACAGTATGAGGAAGTAGATAATATTTAACCTATTGAGTGGCATTGCACAGAAACAGCCTGGCCAGGTCTAAAAAGGGCACAACCATAGCCTAATCAGAATCCAAAATGGGCCATCTTAAAATTGGAGTTGGAAAACATAAGTAGGAACAACTCAACCAAGAGAGATTGTGACCAACTTAACATCAACAATTTAAAACTCAAACACCCCCCCCCGCAGAACATTTACCAAAATGGAGGAATTCAAACCAAACCGTTCTGTTACCACACTCTGGGTAGCTCTGCATTTTAAATGTTAGAGATGTTGAGGTGGGGGGGATAATAGACAAGGGATGCCCATTGGTGCCCCTCTAGGTTACCCCCAGGGCAGAGGGGCATTAAAGAATAAAGGTGCACTCTTTACACCCACCCACACGTCCTCAACCGCCCCTCACCCGAGCTGGTTCATAACAGAGCAGTCCCTGCAGTGTTTTATAATGTACTCTGCTATCCTGGTCATGCATTACTGTACATGAACACGCTATAAAGAGCGTTCTCTGTGGAGATTAGTTAAACATAAATCACAGCAGTGAGAGAGTAACGAGCCCCTGGCGCAACACAGAGACGATTATGAACTCAAATGTGCACTCTTTCCAATAAAACATGAAATATGACCTGGCTTGGGGAGTATTAGTAGAGCCATTAACAGAAATTTCAGGAATAGGCCACCGAGAGAATGTTAGGGCTGTCGTTGCACGTCACTGATACTAAGATTAGTCCCATGGCCAACATGGCGCCAGTGACCTGAGTTGCAAGGCCGATGGTCACAAGAGACAACATAAAAAGTAGGAAAAATATGTGAAATTCAATCCCCAATTCCTATCATTAATCTCTTTGTAGTAAATAAACACATAAGACTCTCCATTCTCGGAGATTTCCACACTGGGGCATACAGTCTCACTCTTTTCCACGGAACGTGCAGAATGGTTCTCATGTGTGCTCACAGAAATCTTATCAGACACTGTTCCACTTCACCTCGGCTTCTCTCGTCTTTAGCGTAGTCCTGATTAACTCTCGAAATTGGATCCCAGGTTAGTTCAATCTGTTGTCTTTCATGCAAGACCTGCTTTCGTGCTGCATAGGACTGACATTCTACCAGGCTCCCCATTCTCAGACCATGCTATTAAATACAGTTTAGTTGACAAGACAATATAAATAATTTTCCGGAACTGCACAGTTCACTTGGTGAACTAGTGAAGCCCTGTTTGGCTTTTCTATTCAGTCCTTAAAATACAAGCTTGCTGGGGATATTCAGCTATAATTTTTTATATACATAACTGGTTCCCTCTGGTTGTACATGTTATGGGAGATTGAAAATTGAATTGATCGTCTACTATCTCCATTCAGCCATACCACTGTCTACACCTTTCAAAATTATCTACATATTATTTAAAGCCCTATCTGCTTACAATACATTTCTTCATGTTTTTGAAGATCTCAGATCTGATGAATGCTTGGGTCTGTCTGAAACCAAATAAAACCTGACTACAACTCAAGGCTGCACAATTTGCTCAAGGCTGCACAATTTTATGCTGAAAACTGCTACATTGGATTTCTCAACCATTATTTAGCTTATATAGGAAACAACTTGGAGTGCTGTACATAATTGTCTGTGCTTAAGAAATTATCTCATCAATGTCAATGGCAGGCTATGCAGTTCTAGTGTGTATAGACACTGTACATACAGTGCCTTAGGAAAATATTTAGATATTCAGGTGCTCTCATTTGTTGACTTCTATAGCCGTAAAAGTCTTGGTGTCATGCATGTTAACATTGGAAACCTCCTCCCTAAGTTTGTTTTATTCACTGCTTTAACACACACTGCCAACCCAGATGTCCTAGCTGTGTCTGAATCCTGGCTTAGGAAGACCACCAAAAACCCTGAAATGTCCATCCCTAACTGCAACATCTTCCGACAAGATAGAACTGCCAAAGGCGGCGGTGTTGCAATCTACTGCAGAGATAGCCTGCAGAGTTCTGTCTTACTATCCCGGGCTGTACCCAAACAATTCAAGCTTCTACTTTTAAAAATCCACCTTTCCAGAAACAAGTCTCTCACCATTGTCGCTTGCTATAGACCACCCTCTGCCCCCAGCTGTGCTCTGGACACCATATGTGAATTGATTGCCCCCCCATCTATCTTCATAGCTCATGCTGCTAGGTAACCTAAACTGGGACATGCTTAACACCCCGGACATCCTACCATCTAAGCTTGATGCCCTCAATCTCACACAAATTATCAATGAACCCACCAGGTACAACCCCAAATCTCTAAACACGGGCACCCTCATAGATATCATCCTAACCAACTTGCCCTCCAATTTTCTGGATTTTTGTTTTAGATTCCGTCTCTCACAGTTGAAATGTACCTATGATAAAAAATGACAGACCTCTACATGCTTTGTAAGTGGGAAAACCTGCAAATCAGCAGTGTATCAAATACTTGTTCTCCCCACTGTACACAGGCAGTTAGGAAAGCAAAGGCTAGCATTTTCAAGCAGAAATTTTCATCCTATACCACAAACTCAAAAAAGTTCTGGGACACTGTTAAATAAGAATAAGAATAAGAGCACCTCCTCCCAGCTGCCCACTGCACTAAGGCTAGGAAACACTGTCACAACTGAAAAATCCACTATAATTGAGAATTTCATTAAGCATTTTTCTACAGCTGGCCATGCTTTCCACCTGGCTACCCCTACCCCGATCAACAACCCTGCACCCCCCACAGCAACTCGCCGAAACCTCCCCATTTCTCCTTCACCCACATTCAGATAGCTGATGTTCTGAAAGAGCTGCAAAATCTGGACCCCTACAAATCAGCCGGGCTAGACAATCATGGACCCTCTCTTTCTAAAATGTTCTGCCGAAATAGTTGCAACCCCTATTACTAACCTGTTCAACCTCTCTTTCGTATCATCTGAGATTCCCAAAGATTGGAAAGCTGCCGCGGTCCTCCCCCTCTTCAAAGGGGGAGACATTCTAGACCCAAACTGCTATAGACGTATATCCATCCTACCCTGCCTTTCTAAGGTCTTCAAAAGCCAAGTTAACAAACAGATTACTGACCATTTTGAATCCCACTGTACCTTCACCACTATGCAATCTGATTTTCGAGCTGGTAATGGGTGCAACTCAGCCACAGTCAAGGTCCTAAACGATATCATAACCGCCATCGATAAGAGACATTGCTGTGCAGCCGTATTCATCGACCTGGCCAAGGCTTTCGACTCTGTCAATCACCACATTCTTATCGGCAGACTCAACAGCCTTGGTTTCTCAAATGATTGACTCGCCTGGTTCACCAACTACTTCCCTGATAGAGTTCAGTGTGGTCAAATCGGTGGGCCTGTTGTCCGGACATCTGACAGTCTCTATGGGGGTGCCACAGGGTTAAATTCTCGGGCCGACTCTCTTCTCTGTATACATATACATCAATGATGTCGCTCTTGCTGCTGGGGATTCTCTGATCCACCTCTACGCAGACAACACCATTCTGTATACCTCTTGACCTTCTTTGGACACAGTGTTAACTAACCTCCAGACAAGCTTCAATGCCATAAAACTCTCCTTCAGTGGACACCAACTGCTCATAAATACAAGGAAAACTAAATGCAAGCTATTCAACCGATCGCTGCCCGCATGTGCCCGCCCGTCCAGCTTCACTACTCCAGACAGTTCTGACTTAGAATATGTGGACAACTACAAATACCTAGGTGTCTGGTTAGACTGTAAACTCTCCTTCCAGACACACATTAAGCATCTCCAATCCAAAATTAAATCTAGAATTTGTTTCCTATTTCGCAACAAAACATCCTTCACTCATGCTGCCAAACATACCCTCGTAAAACTGACCATCCTACAGATCCTCGACTTTAGCGATGTCATTTACAAAATAGCCTCCAACAATCTACTCAACAAATTGGATGCAGTCTATCACAGTGCCATCTGTTTTGTCACCCAAGCCCATATACTTCCCACCACTGCGGCCTGTACGCTCTCGTTGGCTGGCCCTCACTTCATATTCACCACCAAACCCACTAGCTCAAGGTCATCTACAAGTCTCTGCTAGGTAAAGCCCCGCCTTATCTCAGCTAACTGGCCACCTGTAGCATGCGCTCCAGCAGGTATATTTCACTGGTCAACCCCAAAGCCAATTCCTCTTTGGCCGCCTTTCCTTCCAGTTCTCTGCTGCCAGTGGCTGAAACTAACTGCAAAACTCACTAAAACTGGAGACTCATATCTCCCTCACTAGCTTTAAGCACCAGCTGTCAGAGCAGCTCACAGATCACTGCACCTGTACATAGCTCATCTGTAAATAGCCCATCCAAGTACCTCATCTCATCCTCATCCCCATACCGTATTTATTTATTTATCTTGCTCATTTGCACCAGTATCTCTACTTGCACATCCACCATTCCAGTGTTTAAATGCTATATTGTAATTACTTCGCCACCATGGCCTATTTATTGCCTTACCTCCCTTATCCTACCTCATTTGCACACACTGTATATATACTTTTTCTACTCTATTAATGACTGTATGTTTAACTCTGTGTTGTTGTATGTGTCGAACTGCTTTGCTTTATCTTGGCCAGGTCACACTTGTAAATGAGAACTTGTTCTCAACTAGCCTACCTAGTTAAATAAAGGTGAAATAAATGAATAAATAAAAAAGACCACTTGACTTTTTTCCCTTACACCCTTACTCCTTACTTATCCTTACTTTAAAAAAATAATGAAATAAAAACAATTCCTCAACAATCTACACACAATACCACATTATGACAAAGAGAAAACAGGTTTTTATAAATGCTTGCAAATCTTTATACAGTTTAAGTTGGACGTTTACATACACCTTAGCCAAATACATTTAAACTCAATTTTTCACAATTCCTGACATTTAATCCTAATAAAAATTCACTAAGGTCAGTTAGGATCACCACTTTGTTTTCAGAATCTGAAATGTCAGAATAATAGTAGAGATTTATTTAAGCTTTTATGTCTTTCACCATATTCCCAGTGTGTAAGAAGTTTACATACACTCAATTAGTATTTGGTATTGTCGTGTCTTTGACTATGCCAGAGTAAGTGATATGACATGCTATTCTATAAAATCCTTTCTCTGTAATTAATATTACCTGATTGAGCTAATCATGTAAATGTAATTAACTAGAAAGTCGGGGCACCACAAAATAATATTTATAGAGCAGTTATCTTCCGAATAAACTCTTAAAGACCTAGTAATATTTTGCATCAACAGCAGTCAATATTAATCGTCATCTTATTTCAGTTTAATCTGAAAGTTGTAAATTCTTGGTTATCTTCACAAACAAACAAGTTGAATCAGCAATACAAAATTAGGTTTAATTATTTACTAAATACCTAACTAATCACACAGGATTACATATACACAGAATGAATCATACCTTTTTTACAAAATACGTCATAAAGGAAAACGTCCCTAGCGGATGGAACAAATATGATCAGCTGGTTACACAAAGAAAAGGGTCTGAGTTTGAGTGAAAGAGCGGGATGACAGAGGAACAAAGGGAGAAGCGATGTCTCTATCGTAAATAGAGTATCTTATGCATTCTAAATTATCGCCCATTTGGAAAAGGAATATGCAATAAATATTTACTCTGAGCTGCGCTTTGGTAGGTTGGTGGCAGACGGAAGGCCATTTGAGTCCTTTGTCCTTTGAAGAATGTCTCTGGTGGTAAATTAGATACGTTGTAGTAACGTCGTTGTGTGGTAGATGGAACTCTGTCTGTTCTTTCATAGCCCACGTTTGTAGCTGCTGTTTCTAACTCATCGGCTAGGAGGTATCACTTCTGTAGTGAATAAGAGTTCATACCATTCACAACCAAAGCTCACGCTGAGGCTGGCATCGTTCTGTGGTTTTTATCTGAACCATTCTGACATCGGATCGTCATCCTAATGTATGGGGAACAGTTGACATGTTAGTCCTTTTATTAACGTATGGACCATCGTCCTCATTTTCATTAAGGCTTTATGTAGTGGAGTGTTTTCATAGTTTACAGACCATTTCTCTTCACAGGGGCGGGTCACTGATTGAGCAGAGCCCAAACTTTATGAAAACCCAAATCTCTCATTTGGAAGCTAAAATTAAATTAAATCTTTTCACCAATAATTTTATATTCAAACATTTACATTGAACAACAAGTCCATGTGAATCCGATAACTACAATGTGCAGACTTTCCACTGTAGAGTTTATGTCATCCTATCATTTATGATGATAATGTCTCAGATGACAACCGAACTGACATCATATTCATTAAGTACCACCGCATATGTTCAACTGGTCGGATTACCAGAAAATGGTTCATTTTACCCCACCTTCTGATGTTCCCAGAATCCCTATCTTAACCAAGGGGTTTTTCAAATGGCACATCAGTAGGGTAGAGAGAGGAAAATGGGGGTGGGGTGTTTATGACTGTCATAAACCTGCCCCAGGCCAACGTCATGACAGTAGCATTGCCTTTATATAGTTTAACTTGGGTCAAATGTTTTGGGTAGCCTTCCACAAGCATCCCACAATAAATTGGGTGAATTCTGGCCCATTCCTCCTGACAGAGCTAGTGTAACTGAGTCAGCGTTTGAAGGCCTCTTTGCTTGCACACGCATTTTCAGTTATTCCCACAAACTTTCTATAGGATTGAGGTCAGGGCTTTGTGATGGCCACTCCAATACCTTGACTTTATTGTCCTTAAGCAATTTTGCCACAACTTTGGAAGTATGCTTGGTGTCATTGTCCATTTGGTAGACCCATTTGCGACCACGCTTTAATTTCCTGACTGATGTCGTGAGACATTGCTTCAATATATCCACGTAAATATCCACATAATTTTCCCATCTCATGATACAATCTATTTTGTGAAGTGCACCAGTCCCTCCTGTAGCAAAGTGCCCCCACAACATGATGCTGCCACCCCCGTGTTCCACAGTTGGGATGGTGTTTTCCGGCTTGCAAGCATCCCCCTTTTCCCTCCAAACACAACAATGGTCATTATGGCCAAACAGTTCGATTTTTGTTTAATCAGACTGGAGGTCTTGGCTGATTTCTTTTGATTTTCTCATGATGTCAACCAAAGAGGCACTGAGTTTGAAGGTAGGCCTTGAAATTCATCCACAGGTACACCTCCAATTTACTCAAATTATGTCAATTAGCCTATCAGAAGCTTCTAAAGCCATAACATAATTTTCGGGAATTTCCAAGCTGTTTAAAGGCACAGTCAACTTAGTGCATGTAAACTTCTGACCCACTGGAAATGCGATACAGTGAATTATAGGTGAAATAATCTGTCTGTAAACCATTTTTTTTTAAATGACTTGTGCCATGCACAAAGTAGATGTTCTCACCGACATGTCAAAACTATAGATGTTATTAACAAGAAATTTGTGGAGTGTTGAAAAACAAGTTTTAATGACTCCAACATGAGTGTGTGTAAACTTCCGACTTCAACTGTATATATATATACAGTGGGGAGAAAAAGTATTTGATACACTGACGATTTTGCAGGTTTTCCTACTTACAAAGCATGTAGAGGTCTGTCTTTTAAAAAATCATAGGTACACTTCAACTGTGAGAGATGGAATCTAAAACAAAAATCTAGAAAATATGATTTTAAAGTAATTAATTTGCATTCTATTGCATGACATAAGTATTTGATACAAAGCAGAACTTAATATTTGGTACAGGAACCTTTGTTTGCAATTACAGAGATCATACGTTTCCTGTAGTTCTTTACCAGGTTTGCACACACTGCAGCAGGGATTTTGGCCCACTCCTCCATACAGGCCTTCTCCAGATCCTTCAGGTTTCGGGGCTGTCGCTGGGTAATACGGACTTTCAGCTCCCTCCAAAGATTTTCTATTGGGTTCAGGTCTGGAGACTGTCTAGGCCACTCCAGGACCTTGAGATGCTTCTTACGGAGCCACTCCTGAGTTGTGCCTGGTTGTGTGTTTCGGGTCGTTGTCATGCTGGAAGACCCAGCCACGACCCATCTTCAATGCTCTTATTGAGGGAAGGAGGTTGTTGGCAAAGATCTCGTGATACATGGCCCCATCCATCCTCCCCTCAATACAGTGCAGTCGTCCTGTCCCATTTGCAGAAAAGCATCCCCAAAGAATGATGTTTCCACCTCCATGCTTCATGGTTGGGATGGTGTTCTTGGGGTTGTACTCATCCTTCTTCTTCCTCCAAACACGGCGAGTGGAGTTTAGACCAAAAAGCTCTATTTTTGTCTCATCAGGTCACATGACCCTCTTCCATTCCTCCTCTGGATCATTCAGATGGTCATTGGCAAACTTCAGACGGGCCTGGACATGTGCTAGCTTGAGCAGGGGGGCCTTGCATGTGCTGCAGGATTTTAATCCATGACGGTGTGATACTAATGGTTTTCTTTGAGATTGTGGTCCCAGCTCTCTTCAGGTCATTGACCAGGTCCTGCAGTGTAGTTCTATGCTGATCCCTCACCTTCCTCATGATCATTAATGCCCCACACGGTGAGATCTTGCATGGAGCCCCAGATCAAGGTTGATTGACCGTCATCTTGAACTTCTTCCATTTTCTAATAATTGCGCCAATAGTTGTTGCCTTCTCACCAAGCTGCTTGCCTATTGTCCTGTAGCCCATCCCAGCCTTGTGCAGGTCTACAATTTTATCCCTGATGTCCTTACACAGCTCTTTGGTCTTGGCCATTGTAGAGAGGTTGGAGTCTGTTTGATTGAGTGTGTGGACAGGTATTTTTTATACAGGTAACGAGTTCAAACGGGTGCAGTTAATACAGGTAATGAGTGGAGAACAGGAGGGATTTTTAAAGAAGAACTAACAGGTCTGTGAGAGCCAGAATTCTTACTGGTTGGTAGGTGATCAAATACTTATGTAATGCAATAAAATGCACATTAATTACTTAAAAATCATACAATGTGATTTTCTGTTTTTGTTTTGCTTTAGATTCCGTCTCTCACAGTTGAAGTGTACCTATGATAAAAATTACAGACCTCTACATGCTTTGTAAGTAGGAAAACCTGCAAAATCGGCAGTCGTTCTCAACCAACATCAAGGCGGTGACCCGTTCCTGTAGGTTCATGCTCTACAACATCCGCAGAGTACGACCCTGCCTCACACAGGAAGCGGCACAGGTCCTAATCCAGGCACTTGTCATCTCCCGTCTGGATTACTGCAACTCGCTGTTGGCTGGGCTCCCTGCCTGTGCCATTAAACCTCTACATCATATCCAGAACGCCGCAGCCCGTCTGGTGTTCAACCTTCCCAAGTTCTCTCACGTCACCCCGCTCCTCCGTTCTCTCCACTGGCTTCCAGTTGAAGCTCGCATCCGCTACAAGACCATGGTGCTTGCCTACGGAGCTGTGAGGGGAACGGCACCTCAGTACCTCCAGGCTCTGATCAGGCCCTTCACCCAAACAAGGGCACTGCGTTCATCCACCTCTGGCCTGCTCGCCTCCCTACCACTGAGGAAGTACAGCTCCCGCTCAGCCCAGTCAAAACTGTTCGCTGCTCTGGCCCCCCAATGGTGGAACAAACTCCCTCACGACGCCAGGACAGCGGAGTCAATCACCACCTTCCGGAGACACCTGAAACCCCACCTCTTTAAGGAATACCTAGGATAGGATAAGTAATCCCTCTCACCCCCCCTTTAAGATTTAGATGCACTATTGTAAAGTGACTGTTCCACTGGATGTCATAAGGTGAATGCACCAATTTGTAAGTCGCTCTGGATAAGAGCGTCTGCTAAATGACTTAAATGTAAATGAAATGTATCAAATTCTCCCCACTGTATATATATATATATATGTATGTATGTATGTATGTATGTATGTATGTATGTATGTATGTATGTATGTATGTATGTATGTATGTATGTATGTATGTATGTATGTATGTATGTATGTATGTATGTATGTATGTATGTATGTATGTATGTATGTATGTATGTATGTATGTATGTATGTATGTATGTATGTATGTATGTGTGTGTGTGTGTGTGTGTGTGTATATACGTATTTACATAACTATTTAGACCCTTTGCTATGAGCTCAGGTGCATCCTGTTTCCCATGATCATTCTTGAGATGTTTCTACAACTTGATTTGAGTCAACCTGTTACATATGCCCCTGCCACGCCCTCTACTTCTCATCCTGTCTCCCTAACCTGCCACCACTCCCCCAGTGCTCTCTCCCCCTCTCTCTCTGTGGGTTTATCTGATTGTGTGGGTGGAGAAAGGTGTGCTGGAGTCAGAGCAGATCCCCACCAGCTGCAACCTGTTCCATAATCAAGACCTCTACAAATACTCAGCCCTGCCACTTCCACGCTGCCAGATCATAGCCCCTGCTCAGCCAGTCTGCATTTCAAGCTGTTTGTTCCTGCATAGATCTTGTTATCCTGTGGTGCCTGGTTTCCCTATCCTATCGACGATGCTTTTCTCCCCACTACAGTTCCATCCTCTCTGACTCTGGTCCCTGTCTCCAGTCCCTCATCTCGACAGTCCTCCTTCCCAGCCCTGGAATCCCACTCTACTGCTTCCTTGGATTCCACTCCGGACCTGCTTACCCTGCCTTTTGCTCCGGCCACAGCCTCAGTTCCTGGTTCCCTGCTTCCCACCCGAACTCCCACTGGCCTGCACCCCATCTCTCCCCCGCTTTTCAATAAATACCTTGGTTACCTTATCCCCGTCTCCTTGTCTGAGTCTGCATTTGGGTTCACCTGCTCCACCCCACGTAACACAACCTGTGGTAAATTCAATTGAATGGTCAGGATTTGGAAAGGCACACACCTGTCTATATAAGGTCCCACAGTAGAAAGTTCACAGCGGATTTCAGAGTAAAAACCAAGCCATGAGGTCGAAGGAATTGTCCATAGTGCTCTGAGACAGGATTGTGTTGAGGCACAGATCTGGGGAAGGGTACCAAAAAAATTCTGCAGCATTGAAGGTCCCCAAGAACACAGTGGCCTCCATCGTTCTTCAATGGAAGATGTTTTTAACCACCAAGACTTTCCTAGAGCTGGCTACACAGCAAAACTGAGCAATCTGGGGAGAATGGCCTTGATCCGGGAGGTGATCAAAACCCAATGGTCTCTCAGACAGAGCTCTAGAGTCCCTCAGTGGAGATGGGAGAACCTTCCAGAAGGACAACCATCTCTGCAGCACTCCGCCAAGCAGGCCTTTATGGTAGAGTGGCAAGATGGAAGCCACTCCTCAGTAAAAGGCCCGTGACAGCCCGCTTGGAGTTTGCCAAAAGGCACCTAAAGACTCTCAGACCATGATAAACAATATTGTCTGGTCTGATGAAACGAAGATTGAACTATTTGACCTGAATGCCAAGCATCACATCTGGAGGAAGCCTGGCCCCATTCCTTTGATGAAGCATGGTGGTGGCAACATCATTTTCAGCAGCAGGGACTGGGAGACTAGTCAGGATTGAGGCAAAGATGAATGGAGCAAAGTACAAAGAGATCCTTGATCAGAACCTGCTGTAGAGCGCTCAGGACCTCAGACTGGGGTGAAGGTTCACCTTCCAACAGGACAACGACTCTAAGCACACAGCCAAGACAACGCATGAGTGGCTTTGGGACAGGTCTCTGAATGTCTTTGAGTGGCCCAACCAGAGCCTGGACTTGAAACCAATCCAACATCTCTGGAGAGACCTCTAAATAGCTGTGTAGCAACACTGCCCATCCAACCTGATAGAGCTTGAGAGGATCTGAAAAGAAAAATAGGAGAAACTCCCCAAATACAGGTGTGGCAAGCTTGAAGACTCTATGCTGTAATCGCTGCCAAAGGTACTTCAACAAAGTACTGAGTAAAAGGTCTGAATACTTATGTAAATGATATATTTCCATGTTTAAAAAAAATATATATTAGCAAAAAATATGAATTATTGTGTGTAGATTGATGAGGAAAAAAACGATTTAATACATTTTAGAATAAGGCTGTCATGTAACAAAATGTGATAAAAGTCAAGGGGTCTGCATACTTTCTGAAGGCACTGTATATGGTGAATACATAAGAATGCAGAGTAATCAAACATAAAACACTGGGATTGTATCTGTAAGGTAATTACTGTACATGTGACATTCATTCTCAAAAATAACATGCATGGAAAGCATAATAAAGCATAATAAACAAAGTTACATGTCAAATAAAACCTTCTAAACAATTTAATTCAAACAGTTTGGGAATTCAACTAATCCAAAACCATTTCTATGAGTGTCAAGTGGTAAAACAATATTTCCTCGCATGAAATAGGACAACTGTTTTCAAAAGCATGTGTGGAGTAGTCAGCCTGCAGCTTGGTGAAAGATTTTGCTAAAGAGGAGCAAGAGCCTGGAGGTGGGTGATGAGTGGGCAGAGCACAGCTAGTGTGGGGGTCACCAGCAGGACTAGCCAAGCATACTGTCATACTGCCCTTGCTCGCCTCCACCTTCCTCTCATGTGGAACATCATATCTCCCTCACACCGGACACCCCAAACACACACACGTCAGTGCCGCACAAACTCAACATGACGTGTTGGAAAAGGAAAAGAAAGAGGGCATGGGATGGCGTCGCAGCCAGGCCATTCAGGGTTTCAGATCTTCTAGGAATTGTATGAAAACCTGAATGTCTTTCTTAAAACGACCCATCAGTGTTGTTCTATATACAGTGGCAAGAAAAAGTATGTGAATCCTTTGGAATTACCTGGATTTCTGTATAAATTGGTCATCAAATTTGATAGGATCTTCTTCTAAGTCACAACAATAGACAAGACCTAAGATTAAGGTTTGTTGACTTGCATAATGCTGGAAAGGGTTCCATAAGTATCTCTAAAAGCCTTGATGTTCATCAGTCCACGGTAAGACAAATTGTCTAGAAATGGAGAAAGTTTAGCACTGTTGCTACTCTCCCTAGGAGTGGCCATCCAGGAAAGATGACTGCAAGAGCATAGTGCAGAACTCTCAATGAGGTTAAGAAGAATTCTAGAGCGTTAGCTAAAGACTTACAGAAATCTCTGGAACATGCTAACATCTCTGTTGACGAGTCTACAAAAACAAGAATGGTGGTCATGGGAGGACACCACCTGAAGAAGCTACTGTTGTCAAAAAAAAGCTTGCTGCACTGACGTTTGTAAAAGTGCACAGCACTACTGGCAAAACATTCTGTGGAAAGATGAAACTACAGTTGAGTTGTTTGGAAGGAACACAACACTATGTGTGGACAAAAGAAGGCACAGCACACCAACATCAAAACCTCATCCCAACTGTAAAGTATGGTGGATAGAGCAGCATGGTTTGGGGCTGCTTTGCTGCCTCAGGACCTGGACAGCTTGCTATCACGATGGAAAAATCCATTCCCAAGTTTAGCAAGACATTTTGCAGGAGAATGTTAGGCTATCTGTCCACCAATTGAAGCTCAACAGAAGTAGGGTGATTCAACAGGACAACGACCCAAAACACAGACGTAAATCAACAGCAGAATGGCCTCAACAGAAGAAAATAGTCCTTCTGGAGTCCTGACCTCATCTCGATTGTGATGCTGTGGCATAACCTCGAGAGCAGTTCACACCAGGCACCAGACATACAGAAAACATTTGGTTGAGGTTATTGCTGCCAAAGGAGGGTCAACCAGTTATTAAATCCAAGGATTCACATACTTTTTCCAACAATGTTTACACAGTGTCTTCAATAAAGATATGGAAATGTTGTGTGTTATTAGTTTAAGCTGACTGTGTTTGTCTATTGTTGTGACTAAGATGAAGATCAGATCAAATTGTATGACCAATTTATGCAGAAATCCATGTATTTCCAAAGGGTTCACACACTTTTTCTTGACACTGTATATTAAAGTTTAACATACTCCTTATTGCTTATTTTCATTGACTAAGACCAAGTGGACAACAAGGTAAGAATATGGTAACAATGATGATGTGTCATAAAAAAATCCCATTTTAATACCACTTTATTATACGACCTACACTTTTGTAAAATAGCACTTTCCTCATTGAGATTCTTTGTGAGTCACCTGGCATTTAATCAGTGTTTTAATGATATTTACTGATTGGTGGCGGAGAATTATCCAGGTGTGTAATTGGCATTCTCTCTTTTCCGACAGAAGGGGGAGTTTGAGGGGGAGCCTGAATCAGAACTGGATCCATTTCATCTTTAATACGAGAAATACTCTCTATGTTTAATCATTTATAATTACAACACATTTACACCTGCAGCTGTTCTATTTCTTTTCCCCTTCCATGACACTTGTTGGCCACCTGCTCCACTAAATTCGACTTTTAATGTGGTGCAGAGGAGCGATGAGGTCAGAGTACTATACTCTCATTCAACCGACACGGCACAGTAGACTACTCACCAGGCAAACAAAGCAAGAGCCTCACCTCCAAAACAACCTCCTGTGGACTGAGATGCACTTGCTTGGCACTACCAGTGAACACAACTGTAGGGAATCCTAAGTGATGGCTAGAGCGTGCTACAGGGGAGACTAAGTCAGAGCGGACACATCATACTTTGATTTGACTCTTGACTCTTGAAAGTAAGCAACACATGCCTTCACAGCTCTCATGTCATGGTTGGGGTTAGGTCAAGGCCTTGCACAGACCTTTGGTGGAGCAGGTGCTCAAAGTGAAAACTTGACCTTCACTCCATTCATACGCTTCTGCTGCTCCTTGTAGCCATGATTTGTTTAAACCTTTATTTTCTGTTGAAACACATGGACTCATCACACATTGCTACTCCAAGCCAGCTAGAAGAAAATATGAAAGGGAGTTAGTTAAGTAGTATCTCTGAACCACTACTGCGGTGGGCTATATCAGCTGATCATCGCTAATGTGTAGGCTGGATTAACCAGCTAATTAGCTACGCTATGCTGTCAAAACAAGCTAGTCTTTACTAGATTTGAATGTATTCCGCTACTGACAGTTGAACTGCCGTTGCCCCCTTCCCTGTCCCTGATGGTGAGACAACATGCTGGCAGCTCCAGAGTAACCTACTATTGGTGGTATTCATTTCTCTACTTGGTGCACTGCAGCGCTCGCAGTGGCAAAGGGATGGGAGGGGACTTTCTTTCAAGATTCATGAGTTCATGAGAAATGATCTAGTTTGATAGACAGTCCATTGCATTTACTAAAGTTGCAAGATATAAAAGAGACACACAAAAAAAACCTAGAATTAGTATAAAAGGGCAGGTGCTCTATCACCCCTGGTGCTCTGTGTACCTGAGTTAGGTTGTGGCTGTCAGAGAGGTGACTATCACAGTGACTCAGAATTTGAGTACAGAGAAAAGTTACCAATCTAACATTAAACCCAAAGGAACAAGGGAAATTCACTGCAATGAAAACACATGAAATCAAAGCACAACAAAAAGTACAAAAGCCTGTTGTTATTACAGCTACAGGATGCTAGATATGGCACAACAGAGCAGTGCAGATCAGACAATGAGCAGCCATATTTGTCTTATCAGAGTTCTTATTTCATTTGAAGACACAGTCGTGATCTTGTTGAAGACCTTCATTTTCCCAGCTTGCTTTAGAGGTTGAGACTGTCTTCGCTGAAAATCAATGTCTTGTTTAGTTTTAACTGACAGGGTTTCTGATTTATTTGACTTTAATGGAACAGTCTATTTCTTTTCTGTCTATGAGTCACATAGGCCCGATGATGTTTTCACATCTCCTATTCCCTCAACATCTTGACCACAATTTCCAAACTCATCTAAGCAGCACACTTTAAAGCCAAGACACATGGACTATTTTGATCCTGCATTTATTTGACACCATATGTTGCATACGAATATAACATATGGAACATTTAGATATGAGCTTCTGTATTAATAGGACTGTTGATGGTTTCCTGTAACCGGTCACTCAGTCCATCAGTTGTTTCAGAAAGCTTTCTATAAGATCAGGTGATGTTTCCACTAAGATAATGGATGTGTCATGTTTTGTCATTGATTATCATGTCTTGTCTCTGTGCTTTCCTTCTATTCGTTTCCCTCTGCTGGTCTTATTAGGTTCTTTCCCTCTTTCTATCCCTCTCTCTCCCCCTCCCTCTCTTCCTCTCTCGCTCTCTCTCTCTATCGTTCCGTTCCTGCTCCCAGCTGTTCCTCATTCTCCTAACTACCTCATTTACTCTTTTCACACCTGTCCCCTATTTTGCCCTCTGATTAGAGTCCCTATTTCTCCCTCTGTTTTCCGCTTCTGTCCTTGTCGGATCCTTGTATGATGTTCGCTGTTCTGTGTCCTTGTTCCGCCCTGTCGTGTTTTACCTTCTTCAGATGCTGCGTGTGAGCAGGTGTCATTGTCAGCTACGGCCGATGCCTTCCCGAAGCGACCTGCAGTCTGTGGTCGCGTCTCCAGTCATTCCTCTCTACTGACGAGTGGATTTCAGTTTTCCTGTGTTTGCTTTCACCTAGATAATTTCCAGGATTATCGCTTTTGTCTAATACTGGAATAAAGACTCTGTTTTCGTTAAGTCGCTTTTGGGTCCTCATTCACCTGCATAACAGGATGTTTTACAGACTCCTGAGTTCTTAAACATATGAGTGTATAGTTGAAAAGAGGCACAGTTGGAGCATTGCATTGTAAATGTACAGACTGTGGAGAAGTGCAGTTCCTAAGAAGCCTGCTAAAGGCAATGATCCAATGTATTAAATCCAACAAAGCCATTTTTCCAAATGAACTGAAGCATAATTCACAGTGTCAATGTAGCTTTATTTTTCTGCTACTTGAGAAATGCTGACCCTGCTCATCTGTACACAAACCTTTTTGTATTCGTGAGTAGGCTGATTTATTT
This sequence comes from Oncorhynchus gorbuscha, assembly GCF_021184085.1. Classification (NCBI taxonomy): domain Eukaryota; kingdom Metazoa; phylum Chordata; class Actinopteri; order Salmoniformes; family Salmonidae; genus Oncorhynchus; species Oncorhynchus gorbuscha. The sequence goes on from NC_060175.1 coordinate 45,988,976, forward strand.
GATTCATCTTAAAGCCATGATTAATGCAAGTGTCACGGCTGTCGTCTGTAGATAGAGAGTAGGACCAAGATGTGGCGTGGTAAGTGTTCGTGACGATTTTAAAAACAAAAGCACTGAACACTACGAAATACAAAAACAATAAACTAATACATGAAATAACAAAACCGAAACAGTACCGTGTGGTGACAAACACAGACACCGAAACAAACACCCACAAACCAACAGTGAAACCAAGGCTACCTAAGTTTGATTCTCAATCAGAGACAACTAACGACACGTGCCTCCGATTGAGAACCATATTAGGCCGAAACAGAAACCTAAACATAGAAACACAAAACATAGACTGCCCACCCCAACTCACGCCCTGCCCATACTAAAGAAAGACAAAACAAAGGAAAATAAAGGTCAGAACGTGACAGTACCCCCTTCCCCCCAAAGGTGCAGACTCCGGCTGCAAAACCTGAACCTATAGGGTAGGTAAGGTTGGGCAGGCTCGGTGCTCAAGAGCTCCAGTGCGCCTTCACGGTCCGGTCTATCCAATGCCACCTCCACGCACCAGCCCTCCGGTGGCAGTCCCCGTACCAGGCTGTCTCTCCGTCTTCTGCCTACAGGGTCTCCCGCCTGTCCAGCGCTGCCAGAGCCTTCCTCCTCTCCAGCGCTGCCAGAGTCTCCTGTCTGTCCAGAGCTGCTAGAGTCTCCCGTCTGTCCAGAGCTGCTAGAGTCTCCCGTCTGTCCAGAGCTGCTAGAGTCTCCCATCTGTCCAGAGCTGCTAGAGTCTCCCGTCTGTCCAGAGCTGCTAGAGACTCCTGTCTGTCCAGAGCTGCTAGAGTCTCCCGTCTGTCCAGAGCTGCTAGAGTCTCGCGTCTGTCCAGAGCTGCTAGAGTCTCCCGTCTGTCCTGAGCTGCTAGAGTCTCCCGTCTGTCCTGAGCTGCTAGAGCCGCCAGTCTGTCCTGAGCTGCTAGAGCCGCCAGTCTGTCCTGAGCCGTCAGTCAGCCAGGAGCTGCCAGAGCCGTCAACCAGCCAGGAGCTGCCAGAGCCGTCAGCCAGCCAGGAGCTGCCAGAGCCGTCAACCAGCCAGGAGAGGCCAGAGCCGTCAGCCAGCCAGGAGCGGCTAGAGCCGCCCTTCACGCCGGAGCTGGCGGAGTCTCCCGCCTGTCCGGCGCTGCTGAAGTCTATCATCCATTCGGGACCCGGGGCGTGGGTCCCCAGTCCAAGATCGGCAGCGAGGGTTGACGCTCTAAAGAGGCCATAGAGGCGGGCTAAGAGGCACACCAAAACTATAGTGAAGTGGGGTCCACGTCCCGCGCCAGAGCCGCCACCTCATTCTCCTAACTACCTCATTTACTCTTTTCACACCTGTCCCCTATTTTGCCCTCTGATTAGAGTCCCTATTTCTCCCTCTGTTTTCCGCTTCTGTCCTTGTCGGATCCTTGTATGATGTTCGCTGTTCTGTGTCCTTGTTCCGCCCTGTCGTGTTTTACCTTCTTCAGATGCTGCGTGTGAGCAGGTGTCATTGTCAGCTACGGCCGATGCCTTCCCGAAGCGATCTGCAGTCTGTGGTCGCGTCTCCAGTCATTCCTCTCTACTGACGAGTGGATTTCAGTTTTCCTGTGTTTGCTTTCACCTAGATCATTTCCAGGATTATCGCTTTTGTCTAATACTGGAATAAAGACTCTGTTTTCGTTAAGTCGCTTTTGGGTCCTCATTCACCTGCATAACAGGATGTTTTACAGACTCCTGAGTTCTTAAACATATGAGTGTATAGTTGAAAAGAGGCACAGTTGGAGCATTGCATTGGAAATGTACAGACTGTGGAGAAGTGCAGTTCCTAAGAAGCCTGCTAAAGGCAATGATCCAATGTATTAAATCCAACAAAGCCATTTTTTCAAATGAACTGAAGCATAATTCACAGTGTCAATGTAGCTTTATTTTTCTGCTACTTGAGAAATGCTGACCCTGCTCATCTGTACACAAACCTTTTTGTATTCGTGAGTAGGCTGATTTATTTGATTCATCTTAAAGCCATGATTAATGCAAGTGTCACGGCTGTCGTCTGTAGATAGAGAGTAGGACCAAGATGTGGCGTGGTAAGTGTTTGTGACGATTTTAATAACAAAAGCACTGAACACTACGAAATACAAAAACAATAAACTAATACATGAAATAACAAAACCGAAACAGTACCGTGTGGTGACAAACACAGACACCGAAACAAACACCCACAAACCAACAGTGAAACCAAGGCTACCTAAGTTTGATTCTCAATCAGAGACAACTAACGACACGTGCCTCCGATTGAGAACCATATTAGGCCGAAACAGAAACCTAAACATAGAAACACAAAACATAGACTGCCCACCCCAACTCACGCCCTGCCCATACTAAAGAAAGACAAAACAAAGGAAAATAAAGGTCAGAACGTGACAGTACCCCCTTCCCCCCAAAGGTGCAGACTCCGGCTGCAAAACCTGAACCTATAGGGTAGGTAAGGTTGGGCAGGCTCGGTGCTCAAGAGCTCCAGTGCGCCTTCACGGTCCGGTCTATCCAATGCCACCTCCACGCACCAGCCCTCCGGTGGCAGTCCCCGCACCAGGCTGTCTCTCCGTCTTCTGCCTACAGGGTCTCCCGCCTGTCCAGCGCTGCCAGAGCCTTCCTCCTCTCCAGCGCTGCCAGAGTCTCCTGTCTGTCCAGAGCTGCTAGAGTCTCCCGTCTGTCCAGAGCTGCTAGAGTCTCCCGTCTGTCCAGAGCTGCTAGAGTCTCCCATCTGTCCAGAGCTGCTAGAGTCTCCCGTCTGTCCAGAGCTGCTAGAGACTCCTGTCTGTCCAGAGCTGCTAGAGTCTCCCGTCTGTCCAGAGCTGCTAGAGTCTCGCGTCTGTCCAGAGCTGCTAGAGTCTCCCGTCTGTCCTGAGCTGCTAGAGTCTCCCGTCTGTCCTGAGCTGCTAGAGCCGCCAGTCTGTCCTGAGCTGCTAGAGCCGCCAGTCTGTCCTGAGCCATCAGTCAGCCAGGAGCTGCCAGAGCCGTCAACCAGCCAGGAGCTGCCAGAGCCGTCAGCCAGCCAGGAGCTGCCAGAGCCGTCAACCAGCCAGGAGAGGCCAGAGCCGTCAGCCAGCCAGGAGCGGCTAGAGCCGCCCTTCACGCCGGAGCTGGCGGAGTCTCCCGCCTGTCCGGCGCTGCTGAAGTCTATCATCCATTCGGGACCCGGGGCGTGGGTCCCCAGTCCAAGATCGGCAGCGAGGGTTGACGCTCTAAAGAGGCCATAGAGGCGGGCTAAGAGGCACACCAAAACTATAGTGAAGTGGGGTCCACGTCCCGCGCCAGAGCCGCCACCGCGGACAGACGCCCACCCAGACCCTCCCCTATAGGTTCAGGTTTTGCGGCCGGAGTCCGCACCTTTGGGGGGTGGGTACTGTCACGTTCTGACCTTTATTTTCCTTTGTTTCGTCTTTCTTTAGTATGGTCAGGGCATCAGTTTATGTTTTATAATAAACAATATGTACACTTACCACGCTGCGTTTTGGTCCGATCCCTGCTTCTTCAGACGAAGAGGAGGAAATGTGCCGTTACAGCAAGTGTCGTTTTATTGTGGTTTCTTGATAAAGAAAATACATTTGATGTTTTCTTAAACCTTAGCTCAAGTCAGGACAAATGCCACAATAGAACCTTTGCAGTTGCCGGTGAATTAGCATGATATATACGGATCCTTGTCTGTACAAAGTCATTTAAATGTTCAAACAGAATTTTAAGGCATGTCTTATACAATTAAAACCATTGTTTATGCATCATTGCAATACATTTCCTTCACAATTTCTTAAAAGGTGATTAACACAATTAAAATCTCCAATGCATGATCAATTCTTTACTACATGAACTGTACACAGGTGCATCTTGACAACTCTTTAAACCATCTTTGTTTCCATAGGCAACTCCACAATCAACTCCTTGGAGTATGCTCGTTTGTGCACAGTGATGTCAGAGGAGACGAGTGAAGCCATGAGGGTTACATGGCATGCAGAGAGCGTCCAGGAGAATCACAGAGGCTTAATGTGGCAGATTTGTGTCTTCTGTTGCGTGATACTCCACACACGCCGGTGTCTCTCTGCATAGGGATAAGCTAAGAGGAGAAGAGAAAATTTGCAGAAAATCTAAAATCCAATCTGCTAAGATGAATATCATTAATACAACAGCAAAAAACATTAGTAATAATTATAATAACAGACATGTTATTTTGTTGTTAATGCTGTAATGTACGAAGCAAAGATTTCAACATGTTTCCGCCCACCTGTCCTTGGTAGCCAGATATTGATTATTTGTTTAGACATGGTTACCCACAATGACTAACAGTGCCTTAATGGCTAATTAGCTTCCTCTATTTAGTGCTACAGTATATTGAGTTCCTCCCACTAAAGGTGTTTACAGTGACTTGTAATGGCACAGGGATTTTCCCTCCCCATGCACTGACCCAACATCCATGTAGCCAGGAGCAGATGCCTGATACCTCTCCCATACATGTGCAGGATAACTTATTCATAGCAGGCTTCTCATTGTCTTTGATCCCACCTCAATGTATTTGTGAATGACAAACGTGAGCTTTTGCCAAATATCAATCATTTATATTCAATAGCTCTGAGAGCATAGATAATGAGAGATGTGTGCTTCCTAATGATTGTCCTCTGGGCTGGTTTTTATTTGCGATTAATATTTGGCCTGGACCTTCCTTTAGTCCAACACACACTGTCAATTATTACCGCAAGTCATGGAGTTCAGGTCAGCATGTAACCTATTACTGGTCTGGTGGTTTGCCGTTATGATTTCCCTAATAGAGAGGGTTGTGAGCTGTAAGTACATGCACTGTGCTATGGGTTATGTCAATGAGCCTATAACCCAGACAGCCACAGAGCCACAGCAGTGACAGGGACACTGGGATTCATAACCGACTTTGGAGTCAATGGCAGATGCTCCACTCTGTGTGCCAAATGTGTTCGGAGAGACTGGCATTGGGACTGGGTGGCATGTGTTTTGTTGGGGAGCAGGGTAATTCAGCTAGCCATTCTCCTCTCCACTGCGGCCAGTCTGCTCTCAGTCTGCCTATAGCCCCAGCCGGTCCAATCAGAAGAGAGAGACAGTAGTTGTCAGACTGACTCAGGGATAAGTGGCTCTGAGTGTCTACAATGGTTGTAATTTCATGAAGAGGGAAGAGCCATGTCTCTTTATTAGGCTAGCTAACCTGATTACAGCTATTTCCCCGCTCGTGTGAGCACACAGTGTAATCTAAAAGCAACACCTGGGCTGCTCTGTGATGCAAATAGATGCAGTGCCAGAGCGCTGGCACGCCACCAAAAGGAATTAAGGAGGGGTATTCAGGTCTTTAGTGACCTTGGGGAGTCCCAGGTTCCGTCTCTACTGAAACATAGACCTGGAAATTGTATTTTATTACAGAACCACTGTGTAATGTGTAATGTATGGTAATCCCGTAGAAGGGGTTTAAAAGGAGAGTCAGGTATGGCAGGAACGACAGACAAGGATATTAAGTGAAGAGAATGATAGGAAATGGCACAAAGAGGATAGAAGGAGTGAGACAGAGAGAGGGAGAGAGAGAGACAGAGAGTGAGCGGAGAGCTCTCTAGTCATATGGTGATCACCTAGTTCCAGCCTGTAAACCCTATCTGCCTCTTCTTATTGAATGGGAGAAAGAGAGATACCTTGGCTTCACCAGAGGCCCAGGGATCAGGTGGCTTCATCCTAGGCCTCGGCCATCCAATCCCATCTCATCAGGCCCATTTCCCTGGCCTGATCACGCACACCAGCAGATTGTCAAGAGGAGCCGGCGAGAGACATCTATGTAACCTATGTCTGCCATGATGACTTTGAAGAACAGAGTCATTGCCTCCATCCTCCCAGTCTCACCTCCTCCTCACACCCATAATCCTGGAGCTGTCTGGAGGGGAGAGTTATGCTCTGACTGGGGAGAGTGCACTTTGTCATACAGATGAAAAGAGAGAAAAAGGAGTGTGGGCAGGAGTGTAGCGCTATAAACTTGTTTTATTACATGGCAGAGCAGCACTTCTACAGAGCACATGGTTTTAATCAGTGGTGGAAAAAGTACTCAATTGACATACTCAAGTAAAAGTAAAAGATACCTTAATAGAAAATGACTTAAGTAAAAGTGAAAGTCACCCAGTAAAATACTACTTGAGTAAAAGTATCAAAAGTAAATGGAATTGCTAAAATGTACTTAAGTATCCAAAGTAAAAGTATAAACATTTTCAAATTCCTGATATTAAGCAAACCAGACGGCACAATTGTATCTTTTTTTTCATTTAAATTGACGGATAGCCAGGGGCACACTCTAACACTCCAAACTCCAAACAAAGAATTTGTGTTTAGTGAGTCCGCCCGATCAGAGGCAGTAGGGATGACCAGGGATGTTCTCTTGATAAGTGTGTGAATTGGCCCATTTTCCTGTCAAGATGTAATGAGTACTTTTGGGTGTCAGTGAAAATGTATAGAGTAAAAAGTACATTATCTTCTTTAGGAATATAGTGGAGTAAAAGTTGGCAAAAATATAAATAGTAAAGTAAAGTACAAATACCCCCAAAAACTACTTAAGTAGTACTTTAAAGTATTTTTTACACCACTGGTTTTAATGTGTGACACCCAGCACTGTACACGCTGTGCAATCGGTCCTTTCAGTAGTCGACCTTGCAAAGCCGTAGAGCTGAGGGTAAACAGGAGAACGTCTAGAGGGATGTATGTAGTCAGATTATCTTCCCTCGGCCCTAACTAAACTAGAGCAAAAAAACATGTATTACCATATCATGTTTTCTGTGCATTTTCTGTCCATTCTTTTCTGATAAGCCCTCTCTTATGTTATTTGGCATTATTTTAACAGGGAGACCATAATGCTTATTTGCATGCAAACTACATGGATATTTTACATAACTAAATGCTGTGTGCAAATTAGCGTTCTACCACACTCCATTACACTCTAAAATGCAAAGGTGATCTAAGTTCCGGAGGATTTCCAGGGTAAAGAGAGTATGAAAAATACATGGGATTCAGGTAGTGGAAGTGCAGGGAGACATCAAAGCCATCACACAATGACAGGAGGACAGTCCACATCAAAGATTGATAAGGCACTTAAAACTTAGATTAAAAAAGTAGCAGAAAAACAAAAATAATCTTTCAGATCTCATCATACAGAACAGAAGGCTGCACTATTGCAAAAAAAACTCTGGATTACCAGATCACGTCCTGAAACGACCAGTGTTCCTGCCTGCCTCCCTGCCTGTCCCTCTCGACCGTAGCAGGCCTTTATGGTGGGTCATGCATTATGAAGGATGGAACACAAGAAGAAGACAGGGTACTATTCTATTTGTTATTTGATTAATTCTCCAACGTTTGGTCTTGGACCCATGGCCAGGTGTCTATTTACGGTCTGGTTTGCCAGTCTGAGGTATGTAATTGGCTGATGAGGGATGTACCAGCACGTAGGGGGACATATCTGTATCCAGATGGTATCAGAAGCAATAGCTTTGAACACAGAAGTGCTGCAGCAAAGCAATTTAAACAATTAGGGCCCAGAGGCATTGATTGGGAGTGACTCTGTGTTGGTGTTAGTCAGAGGCTTAATTAATGCGAAGGGGCTGTTCTTAAAGTGTTCAGACATTTTGGTGCCAGGAGTGAATCCCTGAGATATCAATAGTGAAATCAGAGAGTGTGAGTGCCCCCTCCAAATCCACCAACAACTCCTTCCTGCTACATAATTCACCAAGACTAAAGGAGAGGCTCTCTTTGTGAGCATGGTGCTCAATGTTGTAATCGTGTAAAATATGTACAGTAGTATACATGAAATCTGATTCATATACAGTACCAGTCAAAAGTTTGGACACACCTACTCATTCAAGGGTTTTTATATATTTTGACTATTTTTTTACATTGCAGAATAAGAGTGAAGACATCAAAACTATGAAATAAAACATATGGAATTATGTAGTAACCAAAAAAGTGTTAAACGAAACAAAATATATTTTATATTTGAGATTATTCAAAGTAGCCACCCTTTGACTTGATGACAGCTTTGCACACTCTTACCATTCTCTCAACCAGCATCATGAGGTGGTCACCTGGAATGCATTTCAATTAACAGGTGTGGAATTTCTTTCCTTCATAATGTATTTGAGCCAATCAGTTGTGCTGTGACAAGATATATTTATTTATTTATATTTATTTAACTAGGCAAGTCAGTTAAGAACAAATTCTTATTTTTAATGATCGCCTAGGAACAGTGGGTTAACTGCCTTGTTCAGGGGCAGAATAACATATTTTTACCTTCTCAGCTCAGGGACTCAATCTTTCAACCTTTCGGTTACTAGTCCATCGAACTAACCACTAGGCTGCCTACCACACCAAGATAGGGTTGGTATACAGAAGATAGCCCTATTTGGTCAAATAGTGCATATTATGGCAAGAACAGCTCAAATAAGCAAAGATAAATGACAGTCCATCATTACTTCATGAAGGTCAGTCAATACGGAAAATTTCAAGAACTTTTAAAGTTTCTTCAAGTGCAGTTGCAAAAACCATCAAGTGCTATGATGAAACTGTCTCTCGTGAGGACCTCCACAGGAAAAGAAGACCCAGAGTTACCTCTGCTGCAGAGGATAAGTTCATTGTAGTTACCAGCCTCAGAAATTGTTGCCCAAATAAATTCTTCACAGAGCTCAAGTAACAGACACATCTCAACATCAACTGTTCAGAGGAGACTGCGTGAATCAGGCTCTGATCTCTGCATGTGTGGTTCCCACCGTGAAGCATGGAGGAGGAGGTGTGATGGTGCGTTGCTGGTGATACTGTCAGAGATTAATTTAGAATTCAAGGCACACTTAACCAGCATGCCTACAACACCATTCTGCAGCGATACGCCATCCCATCTGGTTTGCTCTTAGAGGGACTATCATTTATTTTTCAACAGACAATAACACAACACACCTCCAGGCTGTGTAAGGGCTATTTGACCAAGAAGGAGAGTGATGAAGTGCTGCATCAGATGACCTGGCCTCCACAATCACCCAACCTCAACCCAATTCAGATGGTTTGTGATGAGTTGGACCGCAGAGTGAAGTTAACGCAGCCAACAAATGCTCGGCATATGCGGGAACTCCTTCAAGAATTGTTTGAAGAATCTCAAATATAAAATACATTTGTTTAACGCTTGTTTGGTTTCTACATGATTCCATGTGTGTTATTTCATCATTTTGATGTCTTCACAATTATCCTTCAATGTACAAAATATTAAAAATAAAGAAAAACCTTTGAATGAGTAGGTGTGTCCAAACTTTTGACTGGTACTGCATGTGTCATATTTTCATTGTTTTACATTGCACATTACATTCAACAATTTGTTTTCACACCCATTTTGGATATGGGGATTGGTTTGCCAATTCAAAAGTGGTTAGATTACTGTTAACATAAATAAATAGTGACTTGTAATTTGTTTGTACAAAGTGCTGGCATCCTACTGTATGCATATGTAAATCCGGTTTGAGGGAAGCTTACTCATATTAATAGCAGCCACTTTTTAATTCCATCTGATGAAATAGAGTATAGCAGTTTTCAGAGACCCCAAAGCCTAGAATTAGATCATGCATTTTTAATGAGCGTGTGGCAACATCAGACGTCGAAAGGCTAAACATCTCTGGGATATTTTGTTCTCATAAAAGCCACAAATGAAAGGAACAAATGTTTTAGGTGGCGAAGTAAACAAAACTGAGATGGCAGTGGCAGTATGCGAGAGGCAATTTATTAATTTACAAGCAAACGTATTATTTCTTCAAATATTGTAGTAGCTTTAGATGGTTTTCATTCTATTTGATATGGAGGCTATACTCATTTGGAGTTACCTGGCCTGGTAAACAAACAAACAAAAAGTTCATGTGAAGAACAACATTTACTGTATGTTTATTAGTATATCAGAGTTCCAGAGATAGAGAGATACTGTATATTTATTAGTGTGCCAGAGCTAGAGAGATACTGTATGTTTATTAGTGTGCCAGAGTTCCAGAGATAGAGAGATACTGTATATTTATTAGTGTGCCAGAGTTCCAGAGATAGAGAGATACTGTATATTTATTAGTGTGCCAGAGTTCCAGAGATAGAGAGATACTGTATATTTATTAGTGTGCCAGAGTTCCAGAGATAGAGAGATACTGTATATTTATTAGTGTGCCAGAGCTAGAGAGATACTGTATGTTTATTAGTGTGCCAGAGTTCCAGAGATAGGGCGATTTTTAGGCAACTCTTCTTTAGGCAACATAACAAAGAAGAGGAGAGTCGAGAAGGGATATCTTTTGAAGTGCCCGTAGAGTACGCACAGCTTTACCTCAAGCAAACAGTCCCATACCTGCGCACATGCATCCTTTACCCACACACAAATCAGAATCAGTCATAACATGTGTCTTTGTGTCTTTGTTGATTAAGAAGACACTCTGTATATGTTTGCAGAGCAGATCAAAGTGTGTACTGTACACAATTACGCTAATTATCCAAGCACAATGCCTACAGTATGTAAATCAATTCAGAATAAACAAGTTTTCTCTTAACTGTCTGTTTGTGTGGATCTTGTATGATTGACAGTGGTTTAGTGGTTGTTTAACACTTCTGTCTGCTGATGGACGCGCGCGCGCGCACACACACACACACACACACACACACACACACACACACACACACACACACACACACACACACACACACACACACACACACACACACACACACACACACACACACACACACACACACACACACACACACACACACACACACACACACACACACACACACACACACACACACAGTGGCTCCAATATAATGAGCAGCTGGTTTCTTTTCCACAAATCTGAGGCTTCGATCAGAGATTTAGGGACGCACAGTAGACCCTTATACCAGAGAGAGAGCTGCATGGAGTGGTCACACAAACATCCATTCCCCCAGCCAGCAACTGTTTGACTTATTCGGTTCCAATGCATCATATATCAAAGTGATTTTTGGGCTGATTTCTGTGCCATGTATGTCTGCCAGTGTTCCACTCACTGCTCTTTAAAAAAGACTACACTTTAGATTAGCATATTTCACATGAAGAAGAGTAAAGACTATTGATGGTGTCAGAGTTTACTCCTATGTCTGAGAACTATGGGTACCATACCCAAACAAATGGATGGCTTTCCATTAGACCTGGGGAAACTGAGCAAGTTACACAAATAATGAATGCAATTTTTACTGTATGTATGCTATGAACACTGTCAATCTGTTCAAGGTTCAGTATTGTATTCAGTAGTAGGCTAGACATGACCGTGCTGCTATTGAAAAGATTTAAACTAAATGTTCAGGCTGCTCAGCTCGTAACTCTTCTGAAACGGCATGCTTCTAACAGAACAACCGTTTAAACAAAGACACACTTACTATGCCCCAGGCAACACATCCGTGTTGCATTAGTTTTAAACAAAGACAATAAAACGATGCAAAAGCCACACAGAAGAACAGGATGAAGAAGCAGAGGTGATGATGAGGTAACCGTTTGACAGACAGCTGCAGGGAGGCTGATATCATTGTATTTACATAGAGCCTCTCAAACTGTAGCCGTTATATGTCTCACCAACAGAAAAAGCTCATCAACACTCATACAACACTTGGATTGTCAATCAAACACAATTCAATAATACTTTTCTCATACAGTAAATAGCCTAAAGTTAAGACTATCTTACAAACTGATTTAACAGTATTTATTCAGCTTTAAAATGAGTAGCACATCGATGGCCACATTTTGAGGTTAGCCTCATGTAACTATAAATGTCTTCTTATGTAATCATAGAAAGTGTGCATGTTCAAGACAGCATGCAAAGGTCGCAGGTCTGTGGAGAGCTTCACAATTGCTATAATAATCTGTGCAGAATCTCAAGTGTCACTTATCAGCACCATGTACCATGTACTTTCCTACGGAGCAGCAAGAGAAACTGCTCCTCTTTACCTTCAGGTTATGCTCAAACCCTACACCCCAACCTGAGCAATCCGTCTCCTTACGCCTAACACTCGCACTTGACCGCCCCCACCTTACTAACTCTGACTTTGCTAATAGCTAAAATATCTAATTTGAAACTTTGTTGTGCTTTTAAATGGTTGAAAGCGCATTGATAACACATTTAGGTGACAACTTAACAAAAAAGTCAGACATTGATTTTCCATTGGAATTTGATAACACATTGGGAATTCAACACATTTCTGTCTGACATTTTGAGTGGGTGAAAATATGTTGTAAGCTTACTGAGCAACGTACAGTATCAACTAAATATTACCCAATTCTCCACGTTGAAATATGTTGCGTGGCCAGTGCAAAATGTGGGAGAAAATTGATGTTTGCAGCCACTAAATCATTATGATCCAAATGGGAAGTACACCTATCTATCCAAAGGTGCATAATTATGGCAAAATACTCTCCTTTTATGCATATCAAGTCAAATATAATTCCTTATCTATTTTCTCTCAGCGGTTTGTATTGACACAGCGGATACTGCTCAGTGCTCCATACTCTAGACAGATCTCCCCCTTAATTACTGCAGTGGGCTCAATCAGGGTCACACAGAGTGATTCTTGGTAGCCTTAAACAAATCTACTTTGAAACAAAAGTATACACCTCACACACATGGTTATGGGCAACAACAAAAAAGAAGACACCTGTACCCATGTCAGATGTAGAATTGAAATCTATTCAATGTTAACTTTGCATCCCAATATTACACTTTATATACATCACGAATGAAATATAACTGTTTGATATAGAAACATTGGATTTTCATAGTTTTTTAAATTACAAATATTAGTTACATTCCACCCATGAGGCCAAAGAGGGTACTTTAAGTCATTGACTGCAGGAAAGGGCTATGAGTTGTTAATGAATGTTCAGAGTCCATCTAAATAGCCACTGCACAGCCTTCATCATGTGTCTTACTGAGGCCTTATTCATTGCTCCCTGGTAGACGTAGCTCCAACCCATTTGGTTCATGAGACACTGAATAGAATACAATAGGGATTCCTCTGGTGGAGATCATGTGAAACCGTAACAAATTAATAAGGGTGACGGTATTTCTCTAAGTCTTACGTTGGTACATTTCACATTGAGTGTCTCATAGCAATCTATTCATTTCAAGCCAGAGACACATTTTGGCAGTGCATACAGCATATGGTAACTATTGACCATGTTGAAACAATTCAGCAATTTGGAGGCTCACAGCATGTTCACTTGGTTGCTTCATTTCATTTGCTTCGAGTCCTGTTAAGTCTTTACCTGACCACCGAGACTGTGTGCCAGATTCAATCACACTTGTCATAATCAATACAGTGTATCTTCATGCAGACTAATGTGGTACTGTAATGGGGGTTTGATTTCATTGAGCAATTCAGAGATGTATCACAAATAGTCTTTAACCTGACCATTGATGCACTGTGATTACAATGCTTCTCTAGTTGCAAGTGATTACATCATCATCTCAGACAATGTGCATGTCACACATCAATGGACCATATAACATGGGCAGACAATTCCTTGTGATTAACTGCTGCTATCTGTAGTGTTATTTAAGTATGTACAGTACAGGAAAACATGCCTGCAGACCAATCATTTCACACTTCCGGAGCAGAAATGTCTTTATTGTATTTCAGCTAAGCAGCTCTTTCATCTTACTTACAGTATTGACAACAGAGACAGCATCTTGGCCGAGCTACAGCTGCCCCATTCAAACATCCCCCCTTCACAATATGACAAGCAGGCTTATTCATGATCACTTTATTCACATTACATACATACTTCTCCTAGAGAGCCGTGTTCATTGGGACATCATGTGTGAACGTTGCCTTGAGAGCACCAGTGAAAATAAACCATGGTTTTTCTAGTGTTAACAGTGTTCCTTTGGAGGTGAAGGGAAAAACAAACATTTCACTTGGCAGACAAAGACATTGAAGATGAGAGAGAGAGCAAGAGAGAAAAGGAGAGAGAGCAAATAGATGTTTTATTGCAACACATCCAAATATATCCCAGCGATGCTTTGCCAAATATGTGGGACCTATTTATGTCAGTGTGCATTAGTGCATCCTACTTACAGGCTGAGAGCTGCATCAAACCCTCAACAGAGCCCTATATTTGGAGGCAATGATACAATGCACACTGCATATTAGAAACGACATGTCTATACACTTAGAAAAAAAGGTGTGATCTAGAACTGAAAAGTGTTCCTTGGCTGTCCCCATAAAATAACCCTTTGAAGAACCTTTTTTTGTTTGCAGGTGGAACACTTTTGGGTCCAGGTAGAACCCTACATGTAGAACCCTTTCCACATAGGGTTCTACATGGAACCCAAAAGAGTTCTACCTGGTACCAAAAAGGGTTATACCCGGAACCAAAAAGGGTTCTTCTATGGGGATAGCCGAATAACCATTTTGGAACCCTTTTCTTTATGAGAGGACTCTTGCCTCTCCTTAACTCAGATTAAGAGTAGATTACCCTAAATGTGTTCTAAATGAACCATGCCACAGGAAACTAGAGTGACTAGTATGTCAAAAACAAACCCAATGACTCTCACAGAGGGATCAGGATATTGGTGGCAGAGTTCATTCATATGATCGTAGGAAGACACCAAGCAAAAGCATTGCTTTTAGGAAGTTTGGTTTGACCTGAGATAAAGACTGTTTATATAGACAGAAAGCCAATTGAATCGTTAAGATTGCAAACTGCACTCTCTGACTCACAAATCACAGAGGAAGAATCAGAGAACAAAGGATGATGAGGAGCATAGATACGTCAGTGTGCGGCAGTAGACTCTAACCAGTGTTGTCAAACAGGGGAGCGTGGCTCATTCCACTCTGTGACTCCTGAGTCTTGTACTGTAGTGGGTTGTGTCCCGTCCCACTCAGAACGAAGTGATTTAAATGGCTTTAGAGAGGAAGTAAGCAGTAGCTGTCTGTTTATTCTATGGCAGCTTATTAACATCCTATTCCCAACCAGCATCATCCGGCAGTGCCACCATCAATCACATCATCTTATGCCCCATGAATCTGGCAGATAGCAATTATCCCTTAAAACTGGTCTAACACCATAGAGATTCAGTTTACAGTAGACATTTTGGTTTTACACATTTAAGGTTCATGCGTTTCCTTCAAAAAATATATATTAGAATCAATCATTCAACTGACTCTGTTTCACATTCAATTTTCGTTTTAACCTTCATTGAGTGATAGGAGTTATTCTAATGGCCACAATATCACATCAAATCAAAAATGAAATCAAATTTTATTTGTCACATACACATGGTTAGCAGATGTTAATGCGAGTGTAGCGAAATGCTTGTGCTTCTAGTTCCGACAATGCAGTGATAACCAACAAGTAATCTAACTAACAATTCCAAAACTACTGTCTTATACACAGTGTAAGGGGATAAGGAACATGTACATAAGGATATATGAATGAGTGATGGTACAGAGCAGCATACAGTAGATGGTATCGAGTACAGTATATACATATGAGATGAGTGTGTAGACAAAGTAAACAAAGTGGCATAGTTAAAGTGGCTAGTGATACATGTGTTACATAAGGATGCAGTCGATGATGTAGAGTACAGTATATACATATGCATATGAGATGAATAATATAGGGTAAGTAACATTATATAAGGTAGCATTGTTTAAAGTGGCTAGTGATATATTTACATCATTTCCCATCAATTCCCATTATTAAAATGGCTGGAGTTGGGTCAGTGTCAATGACAGTGTGTTGGCAGCAGCCACTCAATGTTAGTGGTGGCTGTTTAACAGTCTGATGGCCTTGAGATAGAAGCTGTTTTTCAGTAATAACCTTAAATACTGTTTACCTAATATAATTATCTTAACTAATTCCTATAGTTATCTATTAGTTGTTCCTTAAATACAAGCCCATAAATGTTCACTACATACTGTTAAATCATTGATAAAATGTATTTTTAAATGTATTTAACTAGACAAGTCAGTTAAGAACAAATTATTATTTACAATGATGGCCTATCCCGGCCATACCTTAACCTGGACTACGCTGGGCCAATTGTACGCCACCCTATGGGACTCCCAATCATGGTCGGTTGTGAAACAGCCTGGAATCAAACCATTGTCTGTAGTGACGCCTCTAGCACTGAGATGCAGAGATGCGCCACTTGGGAGCCCATGTTTTAAAGACAACGTGAAAGGAGAATGCCAGCCACTCTTAAAAACGAATAATCAATTGAATTTATTGAGCACTTTTCTACGAACTGAGGTGTTTAAAGTGCTTTACCTAGTAGGAGGGAAACTCACCTCATCCACCACTAATGTGTGGCACCCACCTGGGTAATGCACAGTAACCATTTTTGAGCAAGAACATTCACCATACATCAGCTAGCATGGTGGAGAGGTGAGGAGGGATATACTGTATGCCAATTAAGAATGAGGGGGAGGATTAGTTGGCCATGATGGAATGGGGACAGGTTTGGAATTGATAACACCCCTACTCTTACGATAAGTGCCATGGGATTTAAAATTACCATAGAGAGTCAGGACACCAATTTAACATCAATTCCGAAAGACGGCACTCAACGCAAGGCATTGTCCCTTCACTGCCCTGGGATCTACTTGGACCAAAGGGAAGAATGCCCCCTACTGGTCCTCCAACACCACTTCCAGCAGCATCTGGTTTCGCATCCAGGGACTGACCATGCTTAGCTTCTACCCCCAAGCCATAAGACTGCTGAACAGCTAATCAAATGGCTACCCGGGCTATTTGCACTGTCACTTTGCCCCTACCTACAGTTGAAGTCATACATTTACATACACTTAAGTTGGAGTCATGAAAACTCATTTTTCAACCACTCCACAAATTTCTTGTTAACAAACTATAGTTTTGGCAAGACGGTAAGGACATCTAGTTTGTGCATGACAAGTAATTTTTCCAACAATTGTTTACAGACAGATTATTTAACTTATTATTGACTGTATCACAATTCCAGTGGGTCAGAAGTTTACATACACTAAGTTGACTGTGCCTCTAAACAGCTTGGAAATTCCAGAAAAGGATGTCATGGCTTTAGAAGCTTCTGACATCATTTGAGTCAATTGGAGGTGTACCTGTGGATGTTGTTCAAGGCCTACCTTCAAACTCAGTGCCTCTTTGTTTGACATCATGGGAAAATCAAAAGAAATCAGCCAAGACCTCAGAAGAAAAATTGTAGACCTCCACAAGTCTGGTTCATCCTTGGGAGCAATTTCCAAATGCCTGAAGGTACCACGTTCATCTGTACAAACAATAGTACACAAGTATAAACACCATGGGACAACACAGCCATCATACCGCTCAGGAAGGAGATGAGTTCTGACCTTGTGAAGATGCTGGAGGAAACAGGTACAAAAGTATCTACATCCACAGTAAAACGAGTCCTACATTGACATAACCTGAAAGGCTATGTCAATGTAGGGTAGCCTAGTGGTTAGAGCGTTGGACTAGTAACTGGAAGGTTGCAAGTTCAAATCCCTGAGCTGAAAAGGTACAAATCTGTCATTCTGCCCCTGAACAGGCAGTTAACCTACTGTTCCTAGGCCGTCATTGAAAATAAGAATTTGTTCTTAACTGACTTGCCTAGTTAAATAAAGGTAAACTCAGCAAGGAAGAAGCCACTGCTCCAAAACCGTCATAAGAAATAGACTACGGTTTGCAACTGCACATGGGGACAAAGATCGTACTTTTTGGAGAAATGTCCTCTGGTATGATGAAACAAAAATAGAACTGTTTGGCCATAATTACCATCGTTAAGTTTGGAGGAAAAAGAGGGAGGCTTGCAAGCCGGAAAACACCATCCCAACCGTGGAGCACGGAGGTGGCAGCATCATGTTGTGGGGTTGCTTTGCTGCAGGAGGGACTGGCGCAGTTCACAAAATAGATGTCATCATGAGGTAGGAAAATTACGTGGATATACTGAAGCAACATCTCAAGACATCATTCCTCTCACCTTCCCCCCCATTCCTCTCACATTCCTCTCTGCCTCCTTCTTTCCACTCCTCTCCTCTTTTGACCTCACCCTCTCACCTTCCCCCCCTACTCACAAGGCAGGCAATACGCTCGACCTCATCTTTACTAGATGCTGTTCTTCCACTAACCTCATTGCAACTCCCCTCCAAGTCTCCGACCACTACCTTGTATCCTTTTCCCTCTCGCTCTCATCCAACACCTCCCACACTGCCCCTACTCGGATGGTATCGCGCCGTCCCAACCTTCGCTCTCTCTCCCGCTACTCTCTCCTCTTCCATCCTATCATCTCTTCCCTCCGCTCAAACCTTCTCCAACCTATCTCCTGATTCTGCCTCCTCAACCGTCCTGTCCACCCTCTCTGCATCCTTTGACTCTCTATGTCCCCTATCCTCCAGGCCGGCTCGGTCCTCCCCTCCCGCTCCGTGGCTCGATGACTCATTGCGAGCTCACAGAACAGGGCTCCGGGCAGCCGAGCGGAAATGGAGGAAAACTCGCCTCCCTGCGGACCTGGCATCCTTTCACTCCCTCCTCTCTACATTTTCCTCCTCTGTCTCTGCTGCTAAAGCCACTTTCTACCACGCTAAATTCCAAGCATCTGCCTCTAACCCTAGGAAGCTCTTTGCCACCTTCTCCTCCCTCCTGAATCCCCCTCCTTCCCCGGGAGGAAGAGCAGCTCCGTCTTGCCGAGGTTCAGCAGGAAGTTAAAGCTTGGTCGCAAATGGGTCTTCCAAATGGACAATGACCCCAGGCATACTTCCAAAGTTGTGGCATAATGGCTTAAGGACAACAAAGTCAATGTATTGGAGTGGCCATCACAAAGCCCTGACCACAATCGTATAGAACATTTGTGGGCAGAACTTATAATGCGTGTTTGAGCAAAGAGGCCTACAAACCTGACTCAGTTACACCAGCTCTGTCAGGAGGAATGGGACAAAATTCACCCAACTTATTGTTGGAAGCTTGTGGAAGGCTAGCTGAAATGTTTGACCCAAGTTAAACAATTTAAAGGCAATGCTACCAAATACCAATTGAGTGTATGTAAACGTCTGACCCACTGGGAATGTGATGAAAGAAATAAAAGCTGAAATAAATCAATGTCTCTGTCACGCCCTGACCTTAGAGAGATTTTTATGTCTCTATTTTTGGGTTGGTCAGGGTGTGATTTGGGTGGGCATTCTATGTTCTTTTTCCATGTGTTTGTATTTCTTTGTTTTGGCTTGGTATGCTTCTCAATCAGGGACACCTGTCGATCGTTGTCTCTGATTGAGAACCATACTTAGGTAGCTTTTCCCCACAGGGTTTTTGTGGGTAGTTTTCTGTTTTGTGTCTTTCTGACAGGACTGTTTCGGTTTTCTTTCATTCTCTTTGTTATTTTTGTTAATCAGTGTTCAGTTCAAATAATAAAGATGAACACGTACCACGCTGCACCTTGGTCCTCCACTCCTTACAACAGCCGTTACAGTCTCTACTATTATTCTGACATTTCACATTCTTAAAATTAAGTGGTGATCCTAACTGACCTTAGACAGGGAATTTGTATTCTGATTAAATGTTAGGAATTGTGAAAAACTGAGTTTGAATGTATTTGGCCAAGGTGCATGGAAACTTCCGACTTCAACTGTAAATATTACTTCGACTTACCTGTACACCCACACATTGACTCGGCATCGGTACCCACTGTATGTTATTGTTATTTCATTTTTGCTCTTTTATTTTTTACATCGTTTCTTTTGTAAATATTTTTCTTAAGCACTTAATCTCTTCGAAGTAAGCATTTCTCGGTAAGGTCTACACCTGTTATGTTCGGCGCACATGACAAATTAAATTGTATTACCACCCAGCAGTGGTATGCAGGGTGGTATACTTCTAGTTGATATCTGCCCAGTATCAAACAAATGGACTAATTCTACACAATAAGTGTAATTTTTTTTCCTGTAACTTTATCAATAATTGCTGCAACAGAGTGAAATGTAGAAACCTCAGATTGGTACTTCAATACCCCAGGAGATTTCAATTGAACTGCACTGTCCTGTCTTTCTTTTGTTTGTTAGAGGTCAAGAGGAAAGCTCTGATATTTTCAGCTGAATTCCTTTTAAGAAGATAGGGAGTCCATGAATAGCCAAAGCATCGACAGTGGGGTTGCAATGTGATTCATTCACTCACAGTTCTAAAAGGTCATTCATTAGTGGTAGGCGTTGACTCTCTTGTCGAAACACCAATACATCTTCATAGGGGGGCAGGCCTGAACAATTCCCGCTGTGCATTCCTGTTTGTGTCACTTTGCACGCAAGACCAAACAAGCCAATGGATGTCATCTCTCATCCAGGCGTTCCCGTGTACATGGACCAAATGCTTATATACAACATAGAGGAACAGCATGGTTACACAGTCAGAATTAGACAAAGGGGGATATAGAAGGATGAGGGAGAGGAGGATCAAGGAAGGATGAGTGGGATCATTTGGTCTCTCCTGTGTGTGTTTTATATTTCTCTCTTCATCAATACCAAGCTCATTATGTGTCTTTGTGTATCTAAGACCCCGGACACACATTATGTGACATGCTATTGGAGAACCAGCAGGATGTTAGCTGTTTATTCACTGCTGTCCCGTCAGGATGAAGACTCTGCTAGAGTGGTGGATGTTGATGAGGTTGGTGACGAGGATTTAAGATGAAACCGTGTTTACTTTTCCTCTCTAATCAAATTATTATTTTTTAAATCCAAGAACCTAAATATTCCCTGAATTATGTATGAAATCTTCACATCTAAAGGTACTCTCTGTTGCTGTTCATTCCCTGTGTCAGCAGCATGAACGACACACAATCTCAGCTGAAACACCAAACAAATGGACACATTTTCATTTCTTAAAGTAAACAATCACCATATTTGAAATGCAAGATATTAAACTTTGAAAGTATATCTAGATTATCATGAAATTGTATTGAATTCACACTACCTCTCCAGAGTGTCACGGTGTATTTTCAGGCTTTCAGATGATTTCCATGTGTTAATTAGATAGGCCATGTATTAGTTAACAGTTTACTAATAATACTTGCTCTTAACCTGTCAGTCTACACTGAGAACAGATATGATATAAGTGAAAAAAGGCAACATAATGCAGATGACAGGACCTGGAAATATGGTAAGGGGAAGGAGAGAGTTGACAAGACATTTAAGAAGCCTAACGGAATATGACACTGAAAATAAGTGTTCACATATTGGTACAGGTTGTGCAGAAGCTCAGCAAACCAGTGAAGTGTTGCTCTGCATTTGGAAATGTATTATCAAAGGGGGTGAGAAACAGAGAAAGGGGGTGAGAAACAGAGAGAGAGGAGAATGAGGGAAAGATAGAACGAACGGAAGGAGGCAATGGTACACTCTTCAAAAAAAGGGTTCCAGAAAGGTTATTTGGCTGTCCCCATAGGAGAACCCTTTTTGGTTCCAGTTAGAACTCTTTTAGGTTTAATGTAGAACCCTCTGGGGAAAGTTTAAAAAAAAATCTGGAACCAAATAGGGTTCTATCTGGAACCAAAGGGGTTCTTCAAAAGATTCTCCTATGGGGACAGCCGAAGAACACTTTTAGGTTGTAGATAGCAAAAAAAAAATCTAAGAGTGTAGAGAGAAAGAGAAAGACGGAGAAAGATAAGGGAGACGGGAAAGCAACGAGAGAGCAGAGGGATGAGGTACCAGTATTTCAATTAAATTAAAGCAATTGTTTTTTATCTTTGACGCAGGTTAATGAAACTAATTAGTCTTCAGAGCGTTAACCCTTCTGGCGTGTCAGATAATTGCCAGAGGCTTAGATAGTGTCAGTCAATTCCTAGCCTACGCTGTAGGGAGAGAAAAACAAACACAGATCCTTATCACTCCTCTAACCATTACACAAGAGGATTACATCAACCTTAAGTCCCCTTTTGACTTTATAGTCTTATTCGGCATTAACGTCAGACAGGCAATACAGACTTGAATAGTATTGGATTTGTTTGAGAATCTACTGGCCCTGGTAGAATTGTCTAGAGAGCGTGGTCAGAAGCGAACAATGCTTGGTTCAGCTTTACATTGAAGTCTTACACAATTGAAGTCTTACACAATTGAAAATGACATTGTACACCGGTCTTGAGGTCTAGATAGAACATCCTGAAAGTCTTTGAGGTCTTCATACGCTTTGTAATTGGCAGATGAGACTTCAACACTATAGGGGTGACTGTGATTCTCAAAGGACAGAGAGGGAGACATACAAATCATGTCCTTTGTCATGAAATTCTCATGTTTCTCATTTAGCATATGGATTATATTCCATCTATTCTATCAAACGTAGAGTTAACTCATGAAGATGTTGACTTAAATCACATCACCATTTTGCATATGTGAATTAAGATATTTAAATAATGTCCATTGATGCAGGATGTTAATATGTAAGGCTACAGTTTGTATTGTGTCTTTAATTTATAGAACATTACTAAACAAGAATGCATTGCAGATAATGCATGGCTAATCTTGAGCACTGAGTCAGAAGGGCACTGAGCCTGCTGTCCATGGTGCTGAATAAGCAACTGTAAGTATCATTCTAAAGCCAGTCCTGCAAGCTGCAGCTGTACCTGTCTGTGGTACTGAAACCAGCCCTACTAGTTGTTTTTGACTCAATGGTATATATACTGAACAAGAATATAAACGCAAGATGCAACAATTTCTCAGATTTGACTGAGTTACAGTTCAAATAAGGAAATCAGTCAATTGAAATACATTTATTGGGCCCAAATATATGGATTTCACATGACTGTGCAAGGTTGCAGCTATGGGAGTGCCTGGGAAGGTATAGAACCCCCCACTGGGGAGTGACATTCAGAGTCCTGTCCCGAAACCACTTGCATTGTCTTGCCTGTGTGCTTAGTGTCGTTGTCCTCTTGGAAGGCGAACCTTCGTCCCAGTCTGAGGCCCTGAGTACTCTGGAGGAGGTTTTCATCAAGGATCACTGTACTTGTCATGCAGGTGAAAGAGGACCCAAAAGCGACTTGGCGAAAACAGAGTCTTTAATCCAGTAAAGTAAATACAATCAAAAAACACAACTTTCACTCGAAATGACGAGGACAAACTGGAGACTCGATCTTGAACAGCAGGTGAACAGCAGGTTGCCTCGGGAAGGCACTTGAACCAAACAGACTCAGACACCTGCTCACCACGCAGCATCTGAGGAAAACACGACACGACAGGGCGATACACAAACACAGCACGGTGAATTCTAGACAAGGAACCGACAGGGCAGAAACGAATAACAAGGAGAGAAATAGGGACTCTAATCAGGGAAAAGGATCGGGAACAGGTGTGGGAAGACTAAATGATTGATTAGGGGAATAGGAACAGCTGGGAGCAGGAACGGAACGATAGAGAGAAGAGAGAGCGGGAGAGTGAGAGAGGGAGGGGGAGAGAGAGGGATAGAAAGAGGGAAAGAACCTAATAAGACCAGCAGAGGGAAACGAATAGAAGGAGAAGAACAGGGACAAGGCATGATAATCAATGACAAAACATGACAGTACCCCCACTCACCGAGCGCCTCCTGGCGCACTCGAGGAGGAATCCTGGCGGCAACGGAGGAAATCATCAATGAGTGAACGGTCCAGCACGTCCCGAGACGGAACCCAACTCCTCTCCTCAGGACCGTAACCCTCCCAATCCACTAAGTATTGGTGACCCCATCCCCGAGAACGCATGTCCATGATCTTATGTACCTTGTAAATAGGTGCGCTCTCGACAAGGACGGGAGGGGGGGAGGGAAGACGAACGGGAGTGCGAAGAAAGGGCTTGACACAGGAGACATGGAAGACAGGATGGACGCGACGAAGATGTCGCGGAAGAAGCAGTCGCACAGCGACAGGATTGACGACCTGGGAGACACGGAACGGACCAATGAACCGCAGAGTCAACTTACGAGAAGCTGTCGTAAGAGGAAGGTTGCGAGTGGAAAGCCACACTCTCTGGCCGCAACAATACCTTGGACTCTTAATCCTGCGTTTATTGGCGGCTCTCACAGTCTGTGCCCTGTAACGGCAAAGTGCAGACCTCACCCTCCTCCAGGTGCGCTCACAACGTTGGACTCGGCAAGCTGGGCTCGGCAAGCTGGGATGAGAACAGAGGAGGCTGGTAACCCAGACTACTCTGAAACGGAGATAACCCGGTAGCAGACGAAGGAAGCGAATTGTGAGCGTATTCTGCCCAGGGGAGCTGTTCTGCCCAAGACGCAGGGTTTCTGAAAGAAAGGCTGCGTAGTATGCGACCAATCGTCTGATTGGCCCTCTCTGCTTGACCGTTAGACTGGGGATGAAACCCGGAAGAGAGACTGACGGACGCACCAATCAAACGACAGAACTCCCTCCAAAACTGTGACGTGAATTGCGGGCCTCTGTCTGAAACGGCGTCTAACGGGAGGCCATGAATTCTGAATACATTCTCGATAATGATTTGTGCCGTCTCCTTAGCGGAAGGAAGTTTAGCGAGGGGAATGAAATGTGCCGCCTTAGAGAACCTATCGACAACCGTAAGAATCACAGTCTTCCCCGCAGACAAAGGCAGACCAGTAATGAAGTCTAGGGCGATGTGAGACCATGGTCGAGAAGGAATGGGGAGCGGTCTGAGACGACCGGCAGGAGGAGAGTTACCCGACTTAGTCTGCGCGCAGTCCGAACAAGCAGCCACGAAACGGCGCGTGTCACGCTCCTGAGTCGGCCACCAAAAGCGCTGGCGAATAGACGCAAGAGTGCCTCGAACACCGGGATGACCAGCTAACTTGGCAGAGTGAGCCCACTGAAGAACAGCCAGACGAGTGGAAACAGGAACGAAAAGGAGGTTACTAGGACAAGCGCGCGCGACGCAGTGTGCGTGAGTGCTTGTTTAACCTGTCTTTCAATTCCCAGACTGTTAACCCGACAACACGCCCATAAGGAAGAATCCCCTCGGGATCAGTAGAAGCCACAGAAGAACTAAACAGACGGGATAAGGCATCAGGCTTGGTGTTCTTGCTACCCGGACGGTAAGAAATCACAAACTCGAAACGAGCGAAAAACAACGCCCAACGAGCTTGACGGGCATTAAGTCGTTTGGCAGAACGGATGTACTCAAGGTTCTTATGGTCTGTCCAAACGACAAAAGGAACGGTCGCCCCCTCCAACCACTGTCGCCATTCGCCTAGGGCTAAGCGGATGGCGAGCAGTTCACGGTTACCCACATCATAGTTGCGCTCAGATGGCGACAGGCGATGAGAAAAATAAGCGCAAGGATGAACCTTATCGTCAGACTGGAAGCGCTGGGATAGAATGGCTCCCACGCCTACCTCTGAAGCGTCAACCTCGACAATGAATTGTCTAGTGACGTCAGGAGTAACGAGGATAGGAGCGGACGTAAACGTTCTTTTAGAAGATCAAAAGCTCCCTGGGCGGAACCGGACCACTTAAAACACGTCTTGACAGAAGTAAGAGCTGTGAGAGGGGCAGCAACTTGACCGAAATTACGAATGAAACGCCGATAGAAATTAGCGAAACCTAAAAAGCGCTGCAACTCGACACGTGACCTTGGAACGGGCCAATCACTGACAGCTTGGACCTTAGCGGAATCCATCTGAATGCCTTCAGCGGAAATAACGGAACCGAGAAAAGTAACGGAGGAGACATGAAAAGAGCACTTCTCAGCCTTTACGTAGAGACAATTCTCTAAAAGGCGCTGTAGAACACGTCGAACGTGCTGAACATGAATCTCGAGTGACGGAGAAAAAAAATCAGGATATCGTCAAGATAGACAAAAACAAAGATGTTCAGCATGTCTCTCAGAACATCATTAACTAATGCCTGAAAAACAGCTGGCGCATTGGCGAGACCAAACGGCAGAACCCGGTACTCAAAATGCCCTAACGGAGTGTTAAACGCCGTTTTCCACTCGTCCCCCTCTCTGATGCGCACGAGATGGTAAGCGTTACGAAGGTCCAACTTAGTAAAGCACCTGGCTCCCTGCAGAATCTCGAAGGCTGATGACATAAGGGGAAGCGGATAACGATTCTTAACCGTTATGTCATTCAGCCCTCGATAATCCACGCAGGGGCGCAGAGTACCGTCCTTCTTCTTAACAAAAAGAACCCCGCCCCGGCCGGAGAGGAAGAAGGCACTATGGTACCGGCGTCAAGAGACACAGACAAATAATCCTCGAGAGCCTTACGTTCGGGAGCCGACAGAGAGTATAGTCTACCCCGAGGAGGAGTGGTCCCCGGAAGGAGATCAATACTACAATCATACGACCGGTGAGGAGGAAGGGAGTTGGCTCGGGACCGACTGAAGACCGTGCGCAGATCATGATATTCCTCCGGCACTCCTGTCAAATCGCCAGGTTCCTCCTGAGAAGTAGGGACAGAAGAAACGGGAGGGATGGCAGACATTAAACACTTCACATGACAAGAAACGTTCCAGGATAGGATAGAATTACTAGACCAATTAATAGAAGGATTATGACATACTAGCCAGGGATGACCCAAAACAACAGGTGTAAACGGTGAACGAAAAATCAAAAAAGAAATAGTCTCACTGTGGTTACCAGATACTGTGAGGGTTAAAGGTAGTGTCTCAAATCTGATACTGGGAAGATGACTACCATCTAAGGCGAACATGGGCGTAGGCTTCTCTAACTCTCTGAAAGGAATGTCATGTTTCCGAACCCATGCTTCGTCCATGAAACAACCCTCAGCCCCAGAGTCTATCAAGGCACTACATGTAGCACCCGAACCGGTCCAGCGTAGATGGACCGACAAAGTAGTACAGGATTTTGATGGAGAGACTTGAGTAGTTGCGCTCACCTGTAGCCCTCCGCTTACAGATGAGCTCTGGCTTTTACTGGACATGAATTAACAAAATGTCCAGCAACTCCGCAATAGAGGCACAGGCGGTTGGTGATCCTCCGTTCCCTCTCCTTAGTCGAGATGCGAATCCCTCCCAGCTGCATGGGCTCAGTCTCTGAGCCAGAGGAGGGAGATGGTTGCGATGCGGAGCAGGGAAACACCGTTGATGCGAGCTCTCTTCCACGAGCCCGGTGACGAAGATCTACCCGTCGTTCTATGCGGATGGCGAGAGCAATCAAAGAGTCCACATCTGAAGGAACCTCCCGGGAGAGAATCTCATCCTTAACCACTGCGTGAGTCCCTCCAGAAAACGAGCGAGCAGCGCCGGCTCGTTCCACTCACTAGAGGCAGCAAGAGTGCGAAACTCAATAGAATAATCCGTTATGGACCGTTCACCTTGGCATAGGGAAGCCAGGGCCCTAGAAGCCTCCCTACCAAAAACTGAACGGTCAAAAACCCGAATCATCTCCTCTTTAAAGTTCTGGTACTTGTTAGAGCAATCAGCCCTTGCCTCCCAGATAGCTGTGCCCCATTCTCGAGCCCGGCCAGTAAGGAGTGAAATGACGTAAGCAACCCGAGCTCTCTCTCTAGAGTATGTGTTGGGTTGGAGAGAGAACACAATCTCACACTGCGTGAGAAAGGAGCGGCACTCAGTGGGCTGCCCGGAGTAGCAAGGTGGGTTATTAACCCTAGGTTCTGGAGGCTCGGCAGGCCAGGAAGTAACAGGTGGCACGAGACGAAGACTCTGGAACTGTCCAGAGAGGTCGGAAACCTGAGCGGCCAGGTTCTCCACGGCATGGCGAGCAGCAGACAATTCCTGCTCGTGTCTGCCGAGCATGGCTCCTTGGAACTCGACGGCAGTGTAACGAGCGTCTGAAGTCGCTGGGTCCATTCCTTGGTCGGTTCCTTCTGTCATGCAGGTGAAAGAGGACCCAAAAGCGACTTGGCGAAAACAGAGTCTTTAATCCAGTAAAGTAAATACAATCAAAAAACACAACTTTCACTCGAAATGACGAGGACAAACTGGAGACTCGATCTTGAACAGCAGGTGAACAGCAGGTTGCCTCGGGAAGGCACTTGAACCAAACAGACTCAGACACCTGCTCACCACGCAGCATCTGAGGAAAACACGACACGACAGGGCGATACACAAACACAGCACGGTGAATTCTAGACAAGGAACCGACAGGGCAGAAACGAATAACAAGGAGAGAAATAGGGACTCTAATCAGGGAAAAGGATCGGGAACAGGTGTGGGAAGACTAAATGATTGATTAGGGGAATAGGAACAGCTGGGAGCAGGAACGGAACGATAGAGAGAAGAGAGAGCGGGAGAGTGAGAGAGGGAGGGGAGAGAGAGGGATAGAAAGAGGGAAAGAACCTAATAAGACCAGCAGAGGGAAACGAATAGAAGGAGAAGAACAGGGACAAGGCATGATAATCAATGACAAAACATGACAGTACCCCCCACTCACCGAGCGCCTCCTGGCGCACTCGAGGAGGAATCCTGGCGGCAACGGAGGAAATCATCAATGAGTGAACGGTCCAGCACGTCCCGAGACGGAACCCAACTCCTCTCCTCAGGACCGTAACCCTCCCAATCCACTAAGTATTGGTGACCCCGTCCCCGAGAACGCATGTCCATGATCTTATGTACCTTGTAAATAGGTGCGCTCTCGACAAGGACGGGAGGGGGGAGGGAAGACGAACGGGAGTGCGAAGAAAGGGCTTGACACAGGAGACATGGAAGACAGGATGGACGCGACGAAGATGTCGCGGAAGAAGCAGTCGCACAGCGACAGGATTGACGACCTGGGAGACACGGAACGGACCAATGAACCGCGGAGTCAACTTACGAGAAGCTGTCGTAAGAGGAAGGTTGCGAGTGGAAAGCCACACTCTCTGGCCGCAACAATACCTTGGACTCTTAATCCTGCGTTTATTGGCGGCTCTCACAGTCTGTGCCCTGTAACGGCAAAGTGCAGACCTCACCCTCCTCCAGGTGCGCTCACAACGTTGGACAAACGCTTGAGCGGAGGGAACGCTGGACTCGGCAAGCTGGGATGAGAACAGAGGAGGCTGGTAACCCAGACTACTCTGAAACGGAGATAACCCGGTAGCAGACGAAGGAAGCGAATTGTGAGCGTATTCTGCCCAGGGGAGCTGTTCTGCCCAAGACGCAGGGTTTCTGAAAGAAAGGCTGCGTAGTATGCGACCAATCGTCTGATTGGCCCTCTCTGCTTGACCGTTAGACTGGGGATGAAACCCGGAAGAGAGACTGACGGACGCACCAATCAAACGACAGAACTCCCTCCAAAACTGTGACGTGAATTGCGGGCCTCTGTCTGAAACGGCGTCTAACGGGAGGCCATGAATTCTGAATACATTCTCGATAATGATTTGTGCCGTCTCCTTAGCGGAAGGAAGTTTAGCGAGGGGAATGAAATGTGCCGCCTTAGAGAACCTATCGACAACCGTAAGAATCACAGTCTTCCCCGCAGACAAAGGCAGACCAGTAATGAAGTCTAGGGCGATGTGAGACCATGGTCGAGAAGGAATGGGGAGCGGTCTGAGACGACCGGCAGGAGGAGAGTTACCCGACTTAGTCTGCGCGCAGTCCGAACAAGCAGCCACGAAACGGCGCGTGTCACGCTCCTGAGTCGGCCACCAAAAGCGCTGGCGAATAGACGCAAGAGTGCCTCGAACACCGGGATGACCAGCTAACTTGGCAGAGTGAGCCCACTGAAGAACAGCCAGACGAGTGGAAACAGGAACGAAAAGGAGGTTACTAGGACAAGCGCGCGGCGACGCAGTGTGCGTGAGTGCTTGTTTAACCTGTCTTTCAATTCCCCAGACTGTTAACCCGACAACACGCCCATAAGGAAGAATCCCCTCGGGATCAGTAGAAGCCACAGAAGAACTAAACAGACGGGATAAGGCATCAGGCTTGGTGTTCTTGCTACCCGGACGGTAAGAAATCACAAACTCGAAACGAGCGAAAAACAACGCCCAACGAGCTTGACGGGCATTAAGTCGTTTGGCAGAACGGATGTACTCAAGGTTCTTATGGTCTGTCCAAACGACAAAAGGAACGGTCGCCCCCTCCAACCACTGTCGCCATTCGCCTAGGGCTAAGCGGATGGCGAGCAGTTCACGGTTACCCACATCATAGTTGCGCTTATTTTTCTCATCGCCTGTCGCCATCTGAGCGCAAGGATGAACCTTATCGTCAGACTGGAAGCGCTGGGATAGAATGGCTCCCACGCCTACCTCTGAAGCGTCAACCTCGACAATGAATTGTCTAGTGACGTCAGGAGTAACGAGGATAGGAGCGGACGTAAAACGTTCTTTTAGAAGATCAAAAGCTCCCTGGGCGGAACCGGACCACTTAAAACACGTCTTGACAGAAGTAAGAGCTGTGAGAGGGGCAGCAACTTGACCGAAATTACGAATGAAACGCCGATAGAAATTAGCGAAACCTAAAAAGCGCTGCAACTCGACACGTGACCTTGGAACGGGCCAATCACTGACAGCTTGGACCTTAGCGGAATCCATCTGAATGCCTTCAGCGGAAATAACGGAACCGAGAAAAGTAACGGAGGAGACATGAAAAGAGCACTTCTCAGCCTTTACGTAGAGACAATTCTCTAAAAGGCGCTGTAGAACACGTCGAACGTGCTGAACATGAATCTCGAGTGACGGAGAAAAAATCAGGATATCGTCAAGATAGACAAAAACAAAGATGTTCAGCATGTCTCTCAGAACATCATTAACTAATGCCTGAAAAACAGCTGGCGCATTGGCGAGACCAAACGGCAGAACCCGGTACTCAAAATGCCCTAACGGAGTGTTAAACGCCGTTTTCCACTCGTCCCCCTCTCTGATGCGCACGAGATGGTAAGCGTTACGAAGGTCCAACTTAGTAAAGCACCTGGCTCCCTGCAGAATCTCGAAGGCTGATGACATAAGGGGAAGCGGATAACGATTCTTAACCGTTATGTCATTCAGCCCTCGATAATCCACGCAGGGCGCAGAGTACCGTCCTTCTTCTTAACAAAAAGAACCCCGCCCCGGCCGGAGAGGAAGAAGGCACTATGGTACCGGCGTCAAGAGACACAGACAAATAATCCTCGAGAGCCTTACGTTCGGGAGCCGACAGAGAGTATAGTCTACCCCGAGGAGGAGTGGTCCCCGGAAGGAGATCAATACTACAATCATACGACCGGTGAGGAGGAAGGGAGTTGGCTCGGGACCGACTGAAGACCGTGCGCAGATCATGATATTCCTCCGGCACTCCTGTCAAATCGCCAGGTTCCTCCTGAGAAGTAGGGACAGAAGAAACGGGAGGGATGGCAGACATTAAACACTTCACATGACAAGAAACGTTCCAGGATAGGATAGAATTACTAGACCAATTAATAGAAGGATTATGACATACTAGCCAGGGATGACCCAAAACAACAGGTGTAAACGGTGAACGAAAAATCAAAAAAGAAATAGTCTCACTGTGGTTACCAGATACTGTGAGGGTTAAAGGTAGTGTCTCAAATCTGATACTGGGAAGATGACTACCATCTAAGGCGAACATGGGCGTAGGCTTCTCTAACTCTCTGAAAGGAATGTCATGTTTCCGAACCCATGCTTCGTCCATGAAACAACCCTCAGCCCCAGAGTCTATCAAGGCACTACATGTAGCACCCGAACCGGTCCAGCGTAGATGGACCGACAAAGTAGTACAGGATTTTGATGGAGAGACTTGAGTAGTTGCGCTCACCTGTAGCCCTCCGCTTACAGATGAGCTCTGGCTTTTACTGGACATGAATTAACAAAATGTCCAGCAACTCCGCAATAGAGGCACAGGCGGTTGGTGATCCTCCGTTCCCTCTCCTTAGTCGAGATGCGAATCCCTCCCAGCTGCATGGGCTCAGTCTCTGAGCCAGAGGAGGGAGATGGTTGCGATGCGGAGCAGGGAAACACCGTTGATGCGAGCTCTCTTCCACGAGCCCGGTGACGAAGATCTACCCGTCGTTCTATGCGGATGGCGAGAGCAATCAAAGAGTCCACATCTGAAGGAACCTCCTGGGAGAGAATCTCATCCTTAACCACTGCGTGAGTCCCTCCAGAAAACGAGCGAGCAGCGCCGGCTCGTTCCACTCACTAGAGGCAGCAAGAGTGCGAAACTCAATAGAATAATCCGTTATGGACCGTTCACCTTGGCATAGGGAAGCCAGGGCCCTAGAAGCCTCCCTACCAAAAACTGAACGGTCAAAAACCCGAATCATCTCCTCTTTAAAGTTCTGGTACTTGTTAGAGCAATCAGCCCTTGCCTCCCAGATAGCTGTGCCCCATTCTCGAGCCCGGCCAGTAAGGAGTGAAATGACGTAAGCAACCCGAGCTCTCTCTCTAGAGTATGTGTTGGGTTGGAGAGAGAACACAATCTCACACTGCGTGAGAAAGGAGCGGCACTCAGTGGGCTGCCCGGAGTAGCAAGGTGGGTTATTAACCCTAGGTTCTGGAGGCTCGGCAGGCCAGGAAGTAACAGGTGGCACGAGACGAAGACTCTGGAACTGTCCAGAGAGGTCGGAAACCTGAGCGGCCAGGTTCTCCACGGCATGGCGAGCAGCAGACAATTCCTGCTCGTGTCTGCCGAGCATGGCTCCTTGGAACTCGACGGCAGTGTAACGAGCGTCTGAAGTCGCTGGGTCCATTCCTTGGTCGGTTCCTTCTGTCATGCAGGTGAAAGAGGACCCAAAAGCGACTTGGCGAAAACAGAGTCTTTAATCCAGTAAAGTAAATACAATCAAAAAACACAACTTTCACTCGAAATGACGAGGACAAACTGGAGACTCGATCTTGAACAGCAGGTGAACAGCAGGTTGCCTCGGGAAGGCACTTGAACCAAACAGACTCAGACACCTGCTCACCACGCAGCATCTGAGGAAAACACGACACGACAGGGCGATACACAAACACAGCACGGTGAATTCTAGACAAGGAACCGACAGGGCAGAAACGAATAACAAGGAGAGAAATAGGGACTCTAATCAGGGAAAAGGATCGGGAACAGGTGTGGGAAGACTAAATGATTGATTAGGGGAATAGGAACAGCTGGGAGCAGGAACGGAACGATAGAGAGAAGAGAGAGCGGGAGAGTGAGAGAGGGAGGGGGAGAGAGAGGGATAGAAAGAGGGAAAGAACCTAATAAGACCAGCAGAGGGAAACGAATAGAAGGAGAAGAACAGGGACAAGGCATGATAATCAATGACAAAACATGACAGTACTTTACTCCGTTCACCTTTGCCTCGATCCTGACTCATCACCCAGTTCCTGCCAGTGAACATTCCCACAGCATGATGCTGGCCCCACTACGTTTCACCATAGGGATGGCGGCAGGTTTCTTCTAGACATGAAGCTTGGAAATCAGGCCAAAGCGTCTTGGTTTCATCAGACCAGAGAATCTTGTTTCTCATGGTTTGAAAGTCTTAAGGTGCCTTTTGGCAAACTCCAAGCTGGCTGTAATGTGCATTTTGCTGAGGAGTGGCTTCCCTGGCCAATCTACCATAAAGGCCTGATTGGTGGAGTGCTTCAGAGATGGTTGTCCTTCTGGAAGTTTCTCCCATCTCCACAGTGGAACTCTAGATCACTGTCAGAGTGACCATCGGGTTCTTGGTCACCTCCCGGACCAAGGCCCTTCTCCACCGATTGCTCAGTTTGGCCGGGACACCAGCTCTAGGAAGAGTCTTGGTGAGTCCAAACTTCTTCCATTTAAGAATGATGGAGACCACTGTGTTCTTTGGGACATTCAATGTTGCAATCATTTTTTTTGGTACCCTTCCCCAGATCTGTGCCTCGACACAATCCTGTTTCGGAGCTCTACGAACAATTCCTTCAGCCTTATGGCTTGTTTTTTGGTCTGACATGCATTGTCAAATGTGGGACCTTAAATAGACAGGTGTGTGCTTTTCCAAATCAAGTCCAATCAATTGAATTTGTCACAGGTGGACTCCAATCAAGTTTTAGAAACATGATCAACTTCGAGTCTCATAGCAAAATGTCTGAATAATTATGAATACTTATGTAAAGAAGGTATTTCTATTAGATTAGATTTAAAAAATATATATATATATTTAAAAAAATGCGCGGAGTCATTATGGGGTATCCATTTAGAATCTATTTTAGAATATCTATTTTAGAATAAGGTTGTAATGTAACAACATTTGGAGAAGTCAAGGGGTCTGAATATGTTCCGAAGGCATTGTATTTGCAAATTGTAAAAATTATAATAATCCCATTGTAGAGTAAGAGCTGTTTGAAATGACCGCCTGATAGTTTTGCCTGTTTGATGGGATGAAGTTTTGGCCTTCCTTGGTGACATCACCATGTAGTAAATTAATAAACCAATAAGAGAGTTCCATACTTCTCTGCCAAAAACAGATTATTTTCAGTTGTTTTCCGCTCCCTACTTAGACCACTCCCAGGCAGTCCTAGCTAAATTCTTGCTTGCTATTTTAGTTTATTTCTGATGGTGTTAATTGAAAGAAAACAAATCAAATGACATTTTATTTGGCCCATGTGCCGAATACAACAGGTGTAGAACTTATCCTGAAATACTTAGTAACAGGCCCTTAAACAACAAAGTAGTTTTAAGAAAAATAAGTGAGGAAAATATTAACCAAATAAACTAAAGTAAAAAAGTAAAAGAGCAACAATAAAATAACAATAACAGACTATGTACAGGGGGTACCGGTACAGCAAAGTTTAAAAAAAGGGGGGGGGGGTCAATGCAAACAGTCTGGGTAGCCATTTGGTTAGCTGTTCAGCAGTCTTATGGTTTGGGGTAGAAGCTGTTAAGAAGCCCTTTGGACCTAAACTTGGTGATCCAGTACAGCTTGCCATGCGATAGCAGAGAGAACAGCCTATGACTAGGGTGGCTGGAGACTTTGGACAGGTCCTGGATGGCAGGAAGCTTGGCCCCAGTGATGTACTGGGCCGTATGCACAACATTATGTAGCACCTTACGGTCGGAGGCCGAGCAGTTGCCATACCAGGTGATGCAACCAGTCAGGATGCTGTCGATGGTGCAGCTGTAGAACGTCTTGAGGATCTGAGGACCCATGCTAAATATTTTCAGTCTCCTGAGGGAGAATAGGCGTTGTTGTGCCCTTTTCATGACTGTCTATGGTGTGTTTGGACCATGATAGTTTGTTGGTGATGTGGACATCAAGGAACTTGAAACTCTCAACCTTCTCCACTACAACCCCGTCGATGAGAATGGGGGTGTGCTCGGCCCTCCTTTTCCTGTAGTCCATGATCATCTCCTTTTGTCTTGATCATGTTGAGGGAGAGGTTGTAACCTGGCACCAAACTGCCAGGTCTGACTTCCTCCTTATAGGCTGTCCTACTACCACCATTGTGTCGTCGGCAAACTTAATGATGGTGTTGGAGTCGTTCTTGGGCACGCAGTTGTGGGTGAACAGGGAGTACAGGAAGGGACTAAGCACGCATCCCTGAGGGGCCCCCATGTTAAGGATCAGCGTGGCAGATGTGTTGTTGCCTACCCTTACTGCGTTGGGGCGGCCCGTCAGGAAGTCCAGGAGCTTAGCTTAGTGATGAGCTTTGTGAGCACTATGGTTTGGAACGCTGAGCTGTTGTCAATGAACAGCATTCTCTCGTATGTGTTCCTTTTGTCCAGGTGGGAAAGGGCAGTGTGGAGTGCAATAGAGTTTGCATCATCAATGGATCTGTTAGGGCAGTATGCAAATTGGAGTGGGTCTAGGGTTTCTGGGATGATGATGTTGATGCGAGCAGGAATCAGGAGGATATAATTATGGTCAGATTTGCCAAATGGATGGCGAGGGAGGGCGAAGGAGAGCTTTGTACGCGTCTCTCTGTGTGGAGTAAAGGTGGTCTTGAATTTTTTTGCGTGACATGCTGTTTGAAATGAGGTAAAACAGATTTAAATTACCCTGCATTAAAGTCCCCTGCCACTAGGAGCGCCACCTTTGGATGAGTATTTTCTTGTTTGCTTTTGGCCTCATACAGCCTGTTGAGTGTGGTCTTAGTGCCAGCATCAGTTTGTGGTAGGAAATAGAGAGCTACAAAAAATATAGATGAAACCTATCTTGGTAAATGGTGTGGTCTACAGCTTATCATGAGATACTGTACTCTACCTCAGGCGAGCAAAAATTAGAGACTTCCTTAATATTAGATTTTGAACACCAGCTGTTATTGACAAATAGATTCAGACCACCACCCCTTGTCTTACCGGAGGCAGCTGTTCTGTCTTGCCGATGCATGGCAAACCCAGCCAACTATATATTATCTATGTCGTCATTTAGCCACAACTCTGTGAAACATAAGATATTACTGTTTTTAATATACTGTTGGTAGGGTAAACTTTAACGGAGCTCATCCAGTTTATTCTCTAACGATTGCACGTTGGCCAATAGCATGGATGGTGGAGGTGGGTTACCCACTTGCCAAGGAATTCTCACACGGCACCCGGACCTGCGTCCCCTGTTTCGGCATCTCTTCTTCATGCGAATGACGGAGATTTGGGTCTGGTCCGGTATCAGCAGTAAATCAATCGCGTCCAACTTGTAAAAAAATATATTTAGAATTCATCCAGTTCGAGGTGAGTAATCGCTATTCTGATATCCAGAAGCTCTTTACATAAGAGACTGTGGCATAAACATTATGTATTAAGTAAGTTACAAACAACGCAAAAAAACACAAAATAGCACAATTGGTCTGGAGCACCTTAATAAAATGACAGTCATCTCCTCCGGCACCATTACACATAATAAGGTACTTAATTGTTAATCAGAAATAATTTTATATTTTAGATAAAAACGGCTGCATTGGACCTTTAACATATCAATCTTACAAGCATAACCTTGTGTAGCCTGTTTAAATCCTGACTATTGATTGAGTGACCTTTATGTATATGGACAAGCCTCGCAATGGAGCAAAAATAGATTATTACCTCCTATATTTGTTGTCCAAAGCTCTCAGAACACCTGGCCTGTCAATCAATACACATAACTGCAGCTGAGATTCTTCAATCCACATTTAAAAAAAATGAAGTGTCGATAATAATTGAAGTGTGTGGTGTTGAAACTGAATTAATGTAATGCATGAGAGAACTAGTTTCACTTTGTTCAGACTGAAATAAGACCTCTCAATGACTAGGCTAGTTGGCTTTACATCTAAAATCTCTCCAACATTTTGATCAACAGGTGCCCTAGCATTCTCTAGGGCGACAATCCTGAACCATATTCTGAATTTAAACCCTGGCTTGTTTGAAAGGTGAACTCTCTCCTGTGTCTGTCTCATTATTACAGAAGGTGTTAGCCTACTTAGAGGGAAGATAACAGTGCAAAAAGATTGATCACCTGTAGATTTGCTTCTGTTGTGTTGCACCTATTTAACTTTTTTTAGGTGACATTCTAAAATTAACCATTGTAGATTAACCAAATGTGATAATTAGGTTTATATCTTAAATTAAAGTGTGTTACAAAAGTGTGAAATATAACTGTGACTCCACTAACTTTAAGAGACATCTACAGCACATGAAAAATGAGCGCTTGTTAGGGATGACAGTAAGATTTACGGTGTAAAGTTTGTAAGAATGCTTAGCTCCACTGTCTCGCATCGGGAACCCTGAATCTCGAGTGAAATTGAAGTTGATGGTGAACTGTAGAGCTCCAACTAGGTCAAAACTATTTCTGGTCTCCCGCCATAAGAGGTGCTCTAACACACTTGCAGAGGCTGGTGGCAGAATATCAATCTAGCTGCAAATGAACCAGCTGGCACTGCGGATATACAAACCTCCTTTTGCTTTCTGCCTGGTCAAAGCCAAATTCCAGCAGCCAGGATCTCCTAGACTGGGTCTGGGCCGATGAAACTGAGCCCACACAACAGAGAGAGGGATCACACCCTGTTCTATTCATCATGTACTGTTTGAAGATTGCTGTCTTAACTGAAAGAGATGGAAATTCAGTTGCAGATGTTTCAAAAAAAGTACTGCTAGTACAACAAAAACATGTATTTATTTCTGTAAACAATGTTTTTTTTAGTTTCTTTCAAGAGATTAACTTAATACGAACAGTTATGAACCCATAGTATCCCCTTGAAAATGTTTTGTTTCTTTAACCAAATATTTATTACCATTGAGCTGGAGGCATATTCACAGAGTGTACAAAACATTAGGAGCGCCTGCTCTTTCCACGATATAGACTGGCCAGGTGAATACCGGTGAAAGCTATGATCCCTTATTGATGTCACTTGTTAAATCCACTTCCATCAGTGTAGATGAAGGGGAAGAGACAGTTTAAAGAAGGATTTTTAAGCCTTGAGACAACTGAGAAATGGATTGTGTATATCAAATGAAATTGTATTTGTCACATGCGCCAAATATAACAGGTAGATCTTACAGTGAATGGCCTTAAAAGGCCCTAAAAATTGTCAAAGACTCCAGACATCCTAGTCATAGACTGTTCTCTCTGCTACTGCACGGTAAGCGGTACCGGAGGGCCAAGTCTAGGTCCAAGGGGCTTCTAAACAGCTTCTACCCCCAAGCCATAACACTCCTAAGCATCTGTGAACCTGTTAGGGCGGTATGCAAATTGGACTGGGTCTAGGGTTTCTGGGATAATGGTGTTGATGTGGGCCATGGCCAGCCTTTCAAAACACTTCATGGCTACAGATGCGAGTGTTACGGGTCGGTAGTAATTTAGGCAGTGCCATGACGTTGCCCTGTTGGGGGAGGTTCATGACCCCCTCATAAATATCTTTCTCCCTTTTTGTCTCCACTCTTCAGAGTGGACTCTTAGAAAGCCCTTTTGTCAACATAGAGAGAGTATTGTAATATCAAAGGTTTGGAGAAAATAACAATCTTTATGTAATCCAACCAGTTGAAAGTATCCGTTGGTACTGAAAGAATATGATGTCAGATCAGTTGTCGTCTGAGACATTATTACTGATGTTAGGACAACATAAACTGTTTCTTGGAAATCTACACATTCTAGTTATCAGATTCACATGGAATTGTTGTACAATTTAAATGTTTAAATGTGAAACTATTTGTAAAAAGATGAAATATGATTTTAGCTTCTAAATGAGAGAATTGTTTTCATAAGTGAACTATGCTCACTCAGTGGCCCTGCCCAAGTGAACAGGCATTGGTTGTGAACCATGAAAAGCGCCCTTCTCTCCCCGACTACAAAAGTCCATTGACGAAAGTCAACCTCTTGTGTTCCCAATGACGCGAGGACTGCTGTCCATACGTTTAAAAGGGTTAATATCAACTACAGAACTAAGCCAACCTCAGCGTGAGCTCTGGTTGCGAATGGTTGAATGACTACAACCTAACGAAATTAACATTGCTTTCCCGATGACGTGAGGACTGATGTCCATACGTTTAAAAGGGTGAATTTCAACGTGGAGGTGATGATCGACATGCTGGAAGGATGAATTTCGACTATAACCAGCCAGAATATGGCATGAACTTATAGTATGGCAACTTGGTATGAACTTTGAACTTATTCACTAAAGAAGTGATACAGCCTGGGCATCGAGTTATCAGCAGCAGCTGTGGATGTGCGTGGCCTGGGAAGTGAAGGAGAATCTCTTCGGAACGA
This sequence comes from Oncorhynchus gorbuscha, assembly GCF_021184085.1. Lineage (NCBI taxonomy): Eukaryota > Metazoa > Chordata > Actinopteri > Salmoniformes > Salmonidae > Oncorhynchus > Oncorhynchus gorbuscha. Next base: position 46,028,561 of record NC_060175.1, read on the forward strand.
CAGTGTGCTACATCTTATCCATTCTACCACCAGACAACAGGGTACTACAATGTATCCATTCTATCACCAGACGACAGGGCACTAAAATGTATCCGTTCTACCATATTCTTCAAAGGACAAGGGAGATCTCTGCTGGGCAACCCAGCCTTCCATCTTCGACCAATCTATCGAAGTGCAGCTCAGAGTCAGAATATTTATTGCATTTTCCTTTTCTGAATGGGTGGTTATTTAGAATGCATAAGATTCTGTATTTACGATAGCTTAGGTTCATAAGATCTGATAGAGACCCAATCCTTTTGTTCCTCAGTCTTCCCGCACTTTCATTCAAAACCAGCCCCCATTCTTTGTGTAACCAGCCGTCATATTGGTTTCGCCCGCTAGGGACGTTTTATTTTATGACATAATTAGTAATCAATGTATGTCTATACATCCTTTCTATATGTAATTCTGTGTCATTATTTATGTATTTAGTAAATAAATAATTAAACCATATTTTGTTAGCCAGGGTTCGTGAAGATAACCAATCATTTTACAACGTTCAGATGAGACTGAATAAGGTGACGATTAATAATTGACTGCTATTGATATAACAGATTACCAGGTCTTTAATAGTTTATTCGGAAGACAACAGATCTATAAACATTCTTCAGTGGTGCCCTGACTTCCCAGTTAATTACATTTACATGATTAGTTTAATCAGGTAATATTAATTACAGAGAATTGATTCTATAAAATAGCATGTCATATCATTTAATCCATAGTAAAGACACGACAGCAGGTTCCCTTAGTGTTCTTGGGCACAGGGACTATGGTGGTCTGCTTGAAACATGTTAGTATTAGAAACTCAGACAGGGAAAGGTTGAACATGTCAGTGAAGACACTTGCCAGTTGGTTAGCGCATGCTCAGTGTACACATCCTGGTAATTCGTCTGAATATTACCTGTTTAAAGTTCTTATTCCTGTTGGCTGTGGAGAGCGTGATCACACAGTCATACTACAGGTGATATCCTGTAGGCTATACTCGGCCTTGTCTCAGGATGGTAAGTTGGTGGATGAAGATATCCCTCTAGTGGTGTGAGGGCTGTGCTTTGGCAAAGTGGGTGGGGTGATATCCTTCATGTTTGGCCCTGTCCGGGGGTATCATCGGATGGGGCCACAGTGTCTCCTGACCCCTCCTGTCTCAGCCTCCAGTATTTATGCTGCAGTAGTTTATGTGTCGGGGGGCTAGGGTCAGTTTTATCTGGAGTACTTCACCCATCTTATCCGGTGTCCTGTGTGAATTTAAGTATGCTCTCTCTAATTCTCTTTCTCTCTCTTCGAGGACCTGAGCCCTAGGACCATGCATCAGGACTACCTTGCATGATGACTCCTTGCTGTCCCCAGTCCACCTGGCCGTGCTGCTGCTCCAGTTTCAACTGTTCTGCCTGTGATTATTATTATTTGACCATGCTGGTCACTTATGAACATTTGAACATCTTGGCTGTGTTCTGTTATAATCTCCTCCCGGCACTGCCAGAAGAGGACTGGCCACCCCACATAGCCTGGTTCCTCTCTAGGTTTCTTCCTAGGTTTTGGCCTTCCTAGGGAGTTTTTCCTAGCCACCGTGCTTCTACACCTGCATTGCTTGCTGTTTGGGGTTTTAGGCTGGGTTTCTGTACAGCACTTTGAGATATCAGCTGATGTACAAAGGGCGTTATAAATACATTTGATTTGCTTTGATTTGATATCCTGCCCAAACTCTGTAAGCCATGGGTTCACCAACTCTGTTCCTGCAGCCACCCGGTACTTAATTTGGGAAACCAACTGAAATATGTTTGGGAACATTGATAACAAAACACATTTAATTAAAAAGTTGACAGCACCCCCTGGAGAAAGGAATGAAGGACAGGGGGGAGGAGATACACGGTGGTGAGAGATTCTGTAGCTAAAGGTAATGTTTCAGCCTATTAATTATGGAAAGATAAATGGAAAGAAAAAAAAGTATATTGGAAAGAAAAAAATGTATATTGGAAAGATAAAAAAGTCAAATTCACTATAATTATAGTGTAACTCTGAAATTGTTTGTTATGTACCAAATATAACTTAAATCTCTTTAAAAAAGTTTTTCTACTGTGTGTAATATGCGGTGGGCTATGTATTGTGTAACGGCACAATCATTATTTTAATTCAGTTTTTTTTTCGGAGTTGGGCTCATATATACAGTTGAAATCGGAAGTTTACATATACTTAGGCTGGAGTCATTAAAAATCACTTTTCAACCACTCCACAAATTTCTTGTTAACAAACTATCGTTTTGGCAAGTCGGTTAGGACATCTACATTGTGCATGACACAAGTAATTATTCCAACAATTGTTTACAGACAGAATATTTCACTTATAATTGACTGTATCACAATTCCAGTGGTAGGGTTAGGGTTGGGCACTACTAACACATGTCCAGAGTGCATAAGAGGAATTACCGTGACTTACATATCATTTTACTCTGGTCATGACTTACCGGCAGTAATCCGGTCACCACAACAGCCCTAGGAGGAAAACCAGTTAGTTTCATCAGTGCCATAGTCAGTGCCATAGTGTGGGGAAATTGTAGGTATGAGATGTACGGTATGTGTAAGTTACTGTATGTTTAGATCTTTCTTACATTCCAGCATTAATTTGCTCATTGAGAATTTTTACTCATTGTGTTTCATTTGGAAATTACTACATGTACTTATACAAAGTGATTAACGATTTGGACAACCATACAGTGACTTGCGAAAGTATTCGGCCCCCTTGAACTTTGCGACATTTTGCCACATTTTTTTGTGAAGAATCAACAACAAGTGGGACACAATCATGAAGTGGAACGACATTTATTGAATATTTCAAACTTTTTGAACAAATTAAACTGAAAAATCGGGCGTGCAAAATTATTCAGCCCCTTTACTTTCAGTGCAGCAAACTCTCTCTAGATGTTCAGTGAGGATCTCTGAAATATCCAATGTTGACCTAAATGACTAATGATGATAAATACAATCCACCTGTGTGTAATCAAATCTCTGTATAAATGCACCTGCACTGTGATAGTCTCAGAGGTCCGTTAAAAGCGCAGAGAGCATCATGAAGAACAAGGAACACACCAGGCAGGTCCGAGATACTGTTGTGAAGACGTTTAAAGCCGGATTTGGATACAAAAAGATTTCCCAAGCTTTGAAACATCCCAAGGAGCACTGTGCAAGCGATAATATTGAAATGGAAGGAGTATCAGACCACTGCAAATCTACCAAGGCCTGGCCGTCCCTCTAAACCTTCAGCTCATACAAGGAGAAGACTGATCAGAGATGCAGCCAAGAGGCCCATGATCACTCTGGATGAACTGCAGAGATCTACAGCTGAGGTGGGAGGTGCTCTGGTCAGATGAAACCAACATGGAACTTTTTGGCAACAATGCAAAACGTTATGTTTGGCGTAAAAGCAACACAGCTCATCACCCTGAACACACCATCCCCACTGTCAACCATGGTGGTGACAGCATCATGGTTTGGGCCTGCTTTTCTTCAGCAGGGACAGGGAAGATGGTTAAAATTGATGGGAAGATGGATGGAGCCAAATACAGGACCATTCTGGAAGAAAACCTGATGGAGTCTGCAAAAGACCTGAGACTGGGACAGAGATTTGTCTTCCAACAAGACAATGATCCAAAACATAAAGCAAAATCTACAATGGAATGGTTAAAAAATAAACATATCCAGGTGTTAGAATGGCCAAGTCAAAGTCCAGACCTGAATCCAATCGAGAATCTGTGGAAAGGACTGAAAACTGCTGTTCACAAATGCTCTCCATCCAACCTCACTGAGCTCGAGCTGTTTTGCAAGGAGGAATGGGAAAAAATTTCAGTCTCTCGATGTGCAAAACTGATAGAGACATACCCCAAGCGACTTACAGCTGTAATCGCAGCAAAAGGTGGCACTACAAAGTATTAACTTAAGGGGGATGAATCATTTTGCACGCCCAATTTTTCAGTTTTTGACTTGTTAAAAAAGTTTTAAATATCCAATAAATGTCGTTCCACTTCATGATTGTGTCCCACTTGTTGATTCTTCACAAAAATACAGCTTTATATCTTTATGTTTGAAGCCTGAAATGTGGCAAAAGGTCGCAAAGTTCAAGGGGGCCGAATACTTTCGCAAGGCACTGTATGTGCCATCATTGCAATCTAAACATATCAGAGGACACAATCAAGTAATTTTTGAACAGCTTTTAAAAATGGCATGCATACATTCCAACCACAAGGCTTTTCCATTCTCAAACCACACCTTCTAGTTAGAGTAAGGGGAGGTGTATGCATCCTCATCATTTTGACTGGGAAGCATTCAGTAAGCTTTATCGGAGCATGAGGTCTAAAATTAACAAGCTTAGAGACAGCTTCTATCTACAAGGCATCAGACTACTGAAAACATGAACTGAAAAGACCACCTGCACTGACACTCCGCACCTTAGCTCACGTACACACACATATGCACGCGCACACACACATCCACTACTGAGCCATTTACTTTGTTTGAATTCTTATCTTTTATTATTTATTGTTGTGTTGTCGAGAAGGAACCTGCAATTAAGCATTTCGTTGGACAGTGTGTACCATGTGTATCCTGTACATGTGTCTAATAAAAACGTGTTTCCCAGACAGCAAGGACAACAACATCACCAACACTGTGTCAAAAACACACACAAAAACATCTGAGAATTTCCCTCTCTTCTCTCCCTATGTGAGATGCAGTGGTGATCTGTAATTAAGTCAAAGGGGTCTGGATGGAATGGTCATATTACTCCTCTGACATTTCAGCTACATTGATGCAGAAACAACTAGCCCAAAGAATTCATTAAGAGTGCAGGGTGCATGGAAGTAGACTGGGACACCCGCGGGACCCCTAAACTGGCATTTCCTGTGGGTTATGAAATCACTTTGGGTTCTGTGTTACTTGCTCTGCTGCATGACCATCATATTTTGTTATGGTTGGACATTTTTACAATCTTATAACGTACGTCAGGGTCTAACTGCCGAGCCAGGACGGTGATGGGGTCAAGAAATGTAATTCATTTTGGAGTTTCTCCACACATCTTCCAATAAACCTTCTGCAAAATGATTTTGATTGCTCATGTCTACCCATTCTACTAAAACCCTTTGATTTGTAGGTTGAGACCAGGCCCTGAAAAACCACGTGGAAGCACATTTAATCCATTTCAGTATCTTTCAATGCTTTTCAGTGCTTTTAAAGCAGCACTTCTAACCTTTAAAACGTTAACCACCAGGCTCTCACACAGGCATACCTGAGTGAATATGTAATCCTCGATTACCCAGTTCAACTACCTCATAAGGGGCTGGTTTCCCTCTTGGCTTTGTAAACCTCTGAAAAAGTAATAATAATTCTTATTCACCGCAGTTTGAGTATCGGATTAATTTCACATTGAATGTACAACAGCATGTACCTCTAGAATCCTGTTCTACATCAATTATGTGTAAAGTTATTAGTCCTAACTGGTTCTTAGTCAGTTTACCTTGACAAGATGGTAAATATCTCATCAGGGGGCCATTATATTTCTTTAAGGAGGATTGAAATGGTTAAAGCATTGTTGTACTGGGCCCACATAGACCTGAAGTTGGATATTAAACATACGTCTTTTCTGAGAGCAGTTCTGACTGTTGAATGAACTCCAGTAACACCACAATCTGTGGCCAGAAGGCTTCAGTGGCAGTCAACCTTTTCAGGAATACTTTTGTTCGAAGACAATTCAACATCTTGTCATCTGTAGTATCTACTAATGTCCCTGATATCACTAGACAACAGTGGAGGAAGGGGAGGACCATCCTCCTCAGTGAATGTCATAAAATATGTGAAGCATTTAAAAAGTTATCCTTTTTAGATAAAACTATACAAAACATATTAACATCACCAAATAATTGATTAAAACACACTATTTTGCAATGAAGGTCTGCAGTAGCCTCAGGAGGCACCCGAGTGGCGCAGCGGTCTAATGCACTGCATCTCAGTGCAAGAGGCACCACCACAGTCCCTGGTTTGATTCCAGGCTGTATCACATCTGGCCGTGGTTGGGAGTCCCATAGGGCGGCGCACAATTGGCTTCTTCCAGGTTTGGCCAGGGTAGGCCGTCATTGTAAATAAGAATTTCTTCTTAACTGACTTGCCTAGCTAAATAAAGGTTACATTTTATTTTTAAAAACTAAAAAAACAAAACTCTTTAGTGTAGCACCATGGTGTAGCCGTATGACAGGTACCTTCCGTCCTCCTCTGGTTACATTGCCTTCAATACAAACACCTAGGAGGCTTATGGTTCTCACCCCATTCCATAGACTTACACAGTAATTATGACAACTTGTGGAGGATATCCTCAAACCTATCAGAGCTCTTGCAGCATATTTTCCACCCAGTCAAAGGATCAGAGAATGAATCTAGTACTGAAGGTATATGCTACAGCTAGCTAGCAGTGCAGTGCATAACATGTGGGGAATAGTAGACTCAAAGAGAGAGAAAGACAATAGTTGAACAGTTTTGAACACATACATTTATTCAAAAATGAAGGAGGAACAAGAGAAAGAGCTAGGTATATATATTGTTTTTTCACTTTCACTTACTTAGCTAGCAAATGCAGCTAGCTAGTTTATCCTACTCAAACACCTGGCTCAAATAGAGGGATGCTATGTTAGCCAACTGGCTATGACTATCCAACACTGGAACTCTTCCAAGTCAAGGTTTTACTATTTTATTGCCACCAGGGCCCGCTGGTGTAACTGGCAAACTGCTTACTGACTGTACACTGTACTGCATAATTGTAGCGGGTTTACTAACACTAACTAGTTCTATTAACTATGTTGACTATGATGTTACTTTAGCTAATATAGTGACAACGATGAAGGCTGTGTGCAGTGACGTGTATTCATGGATGTGACCAATAAAAAATAAAAACAATTGATCTTTCATCTCCCTGTGATTCATACATTTCCTTCAGTTTGCAAGAGGCTTTTTTAGTTGTCACTGTATTAGATCAAGCAGAGTTGATTTGATGATGTTGAAATGGTGCCTGTTTTCTCTGTGACTTGCTGTAACTCTCTGTGGCTCTAAATCAATAGTTGTTTAGTAGTGGTCTGAAAATGTTGAAAACATGAACTTGCTTGTAGGTCATGTAACTGTCTGTTACTGTACATGCAATATGCTTTGAGAACTTGACTAGACAAAGGTTGCTGTCCATGTGTGGATGAATTTATTCTGCCACTGTGTCTTCTTATTGTATCAGCCTTTAAGCCTATATATCATGGTCGCAAGGCATATGAATTAACAGGTTATTTAGCAAACAATGCAATTATCACAAAACATAAGACTCGGCTTCCCCAGTGATTTTACCCATGCACCGCTACTAGCTGTGTGTAGCGGTTATGATATCAAGGTTTGGCTTGGAAAGGTTTTTTCACCTCGTCACAGACAACAGATGTGAGAAGGAATACAACAAGCTGTTTGTATGTCGCTATGAAAGTGAACTGTTTTTTTTGTGATCAGGGATGTATTCATTCTGCCAATTCTGTTGAAAAATGTTTACTTAAATGGAAGCAAATGGAATGAAACAGGGTTAAACATACCTGCATTTTTCTCAAACTTTTTCTCATACTCTACATTTAAACTGTTGGACTAATGATTACACCCTAGATCAGCTACTGTACATGCAGGCAATCGAGCGCAAGGCGATATTGAATGTGTCACTGTCTGTCATCTCAAATCTTTCTCTCAAACTGTGTGCACCTATGTTGTAAACTTTCATTCATAAGCTAAGTTGTAGCAACCTCATGATGGGGTATAGGGAAAATTTGAGTATCACGTAGTAGCCTAAGCCTATCGATGTTACATTGAACTGGGTGAATGGAATATGAATGACAGTCATCCAATATGATTTAATAGAAATAAGGCCAAACTCATTAAAAAAATATTGTTCTCTCTCATCTTAAACGGCACCGGCCGCCACTGCTAGACACTCAGTGAAGATGAAGAAAACAAGCAAGACTGATGATATGGCAAATAAGGGGAGTGAAAACACTTATGGAACAGGCATATATGTCAAGGTTGAAGATAATGTACTGAAAGACATAAGACCTAAAGCGTTTCAGTTTGCCTCTAAGCTACTATGTAAAACAGTAGCTGTCAACTGCTTGAGAGAAAAACAACGACTAAACACTAACATATGACATGGCTTCAAGTGTGTAGGTGCCCTTGTCTTGAAAGCTCATTCATTCAAATCCTGCCAGGTCTGAAGAGAAAGATTTAACGATGATTAATGCAATTTACAACAAATTGTTTCATGTGTTTCATGTGCAGCTACACAACATGACCAAAAGTATGTTGACACCTGCTCATCGAACATCTCATTCCAAAATCTTTGGCATTAATATGGAGTTGGTCCTCTTTTGCTGCTATAACAGCCTCCACTCTTCTGGGAAGTATTTCCACTAGATGTTGGAACATTGCTGCGGGGACTTACTTCCATTCAGCCACAAGAGCATTAGTGAGATCGGACACTGATGTTGGTCGATTAGGCCTGGCTCGCAGTCGGCGTTCCAATTCCCCCTGAAGGTGGTCGATGGGGTTGAGGTCAGGGCTCTTTGCAGGCCAGTCAAGTTCCTTCACACCGCTCTTGACCAACCATTTCCGTATGCACCTCGCTTTGTGCACAGGGCATTGTCATGATAAAACAGGAAAAGGTCTTCCCCAAACTGTTGCCACAAAGTTAGAAGTACAGAATCGCCCAGAATGTCTTTGTCATTGCTTTAGCGTTAAGATTTTCCTTCACTGAGACTAAGGGCTTAAATCCTATTCTTTAACTTTTATTACATTTTTTGGGGGGTTATCAATTATTAATTTGTAGACAGACTAGAATTAAAGCCAAAATAAGTTGGTGGTACAAAATATACAAATGTTGATATTTGGTTGAGATGTCAAAAAAAATCAATATCACTATTGCGATACAGTAAATAGCCTATTATATTGTCGATAAGTTAACAAATTATATTTTGGATTCACATCTCCAACTAAACCAAAAATAAAAGTTAAAGGATAGGATTGAGCCTGTAACTCAGATAAAACAAATAATAACAATAATTTATTATTTAACAATCATTTAAACATTGTTTTATAGCAGTATTCATAACATAAATACATTTCAAAGTGTTGTATAGCAACACAACAACACAAAACAAGCAAATTAAAAATAACAACATCATTAATAATCATGAGTAAATGGACGGTCAAGAGACTGAAGGTTGTGCAAGTTTATGTCTTCATGTCTTCAGTAAGGTCACCTGCATTATGTTCTTGTAGCCCTTTCCTGCAGTCAGTGACCAAAAGCGCCCTCTTTGGCTTCATGGGTGGAATGTTTTTCATATTTTTCATAATTAATAATGAATACATTTCAACTCTATAGCTGACGTGTTACAGGTGTCAACTTTTCTTTAAGCCTGTAACTGTGTGTGTGAGGTGTTTGTATACTTTTGTTTCAAAATAGATTTGTTTAAGACTACCAAGAATCACTCTCGGTGACCCTGATTTGGCACCCTGCAGTAAAAGGTTAATGTAATCTCAACTGCAATCCAGGTAATTTGCTTGTGCTATTAGATGAAGCACAGTGAGAACATTAAGTTGTTGTATAGATACAACATATCTGACATTGTATTCCCATTTCAACTTTGTTGTGCTCTTGTAAATAGTTGAAAGTGCAGTGATAACACAATTAGATCACAACTAAACCAAAAATGTTTTTTGCATTGGAATTTTCTTGTGCTTTTAGATGGTTGAAAGCATAGTGATAACATATTGGAAATTGAACACACTTTTGGCTGTCTCTCCACCCCATGGGGAAATGTGTAGAATTCAAAAGGCTATGCCCTGCTCGAATATCCTGTACAAGGTGAATATAAATCTAGGACTTTGTCCTGGTTTTATGTTCAGAATCTTACTGAAGCTACCACTATGCGAATACATTTGCTGCTTGCTTCATGTCCTAAATTGAAACAGTTTGATGCTATATTTACTGTGTGAGATATAATGAAATGAGATGTGGCCATTAGAATGGCTGTAGCTCTCTCTGGTCAGGGTATGCGTAGCATAGAGCTATTTGGCTGTTAGGAGGCTGGAGTGTGCTATTGGGTTACAGAACGTACCACAGAATAAGAGATGTATAGTTCCTATGGGATGTGGATACAGCAGCCAAACATGTTTACCCTCAATAGACCCAAGACTTACCAAGCTGCTTTCCCATCAATAGTAATATTGTAGAAGAAATAAAACATGTCACATAACCACAAAGACAGACGTAAGTGCAGCCTGGTCTCAGATTAGAAGTAACATGGTAAATGCAAATCCAGGACTAGTGACCGTATTACTGCCACACCGACAGTCAGGAGTCATGACAGCAGTAAAATTCCACGTGACCATTGAGTCACGGTAATCTCATTTTATTCAACCTGGACATATATTGGTAGTACACAACTAGCTAATGGCCTGGTACTCAGGGCTCTATTGTCCCATTAACCACTCTGACATCAACGCAAATTCAATTGAAAATCACATCAAACACTTATCATCAAAACAGTATCATGCTTTTAAAACTCACCTCACTGTGATTGATCTTTTTGAAGATGGAAGTTGTCAACAACAGGTTGGAACTGAGTGGAAAACATCGCCATTGTGGATGTTGTTTAAAACCTAACACCACGAAATGGACAGTGCTTTTCTAAGGTGATGATTTATTCAAAACACTCATATGCTTATACATACACATATATACAGTTGAAGTCAGACGTTTACATACACTTAAGTTGGAGTCATTAAAACTTGTGTTTCAACCACAAATTTCTTGTTAACAAACTATAGTTTTGGCAAGATGGTTAGGACATCTACTTTGTGCATGACAAGTAATTTTTCCAACAATTTTTACAGACAGATTATTTCACTTATAATTCACTGTTCCAGTGGATCAGAAGTTTACAAACACTAAGTTGACTGTGCCTTTAAACAGCTTGGAAAATTCCAGAAAATTATATCATGGCGTCTGATAGGCTAATTGACACAATTTGAGTCAATTGGAGGTGTATCTGTGGATGTATTTCAAGGCCTACGACATCATGGGAAAATCAAAAGAAATCAGCCAAGACCTCAGAAGAAAAATTGTAGACCTCCACAAGTCTGGTACATCCTTGGGAGCAATTTCCAAATGCCCGAAGGTACTACATTCATCTGTACAAACAATAGTATGCAAGTATAAACACCATGGGAGCATGCAGCCGTCATACCGCTCAGGAAGGAGACGCATTCTGTCTCCTACAGATGAACGCACTTTGGTGCGAAAAGTGCAAATCAATCCCAGAACAACAGCAAAGGACCTTGTGAAGATACTGGAGAAAACAGGTACAAAAGTATCTATATCTATATCAATTATTTATACCACAGTAAAACGAGTGCTACATCGACATAACCTGAAAGGCCGCTCAACAAGGAAGAAGCCACTGCTCCAAAACCGGCATAACAAATCCAGACTACGGTTTGCAACTGCACATGGGGACAAAGATCATACTTCTTATAGAAATGTCCTCTGGTCTGATGAAACAAAAATGGAACTGTTTGGCCATAATGACCATCGTAATATTTGGAGGAAAAAGGGGGAGGCTTGCAAGCCAAAGAACACTATCCCAACCGTGAAGCACGGGGGTGGCAGCATCATGTTGTATGTGTAATTTGCTGCAGGAGGGACTGGTGCACTTCACAAAATAGACAGCATCATGAGGCAGGAAAATTATGTGGATATATTGAAGCAACATCTCAAGATATTAGTCAGGAAGTTGAAACTTGCTCGCAAATGGTCTTCCAAATGGACAATGATCCCAAGCATACTTCCAAAGTTGTGGCAAAATGGCTTAAGGACAAGAAAGTCAAGATATTGGAGTGGCCATCACAAAACTCTGACCTCAATCCCATAGACAATTTGTGGGTGTCACGCCCTGACCTTAGTATTTTGTGTTTTCTTTATTATTTTGGTCAGGCCAAATAACCACGCTGCATTTTGAAAACCGTAACAGTGGGCAGAACTGAAAAAGTGTGTGCGAGCAAGGAGGCCTACAATCCTGACTCAGTTACACCACCTCTGTCAGGAGGAATTGGCAAAAATTCACCCAACTTATTGAAGCTTGTGGAAGGGCTACCTGAAACACTTGTCCCAAGTTAAACAATTTAAAGGCAATGCTATCAAATACTAATTGAGTGTTTATAAACTTCTGACCCACTGGGAATGTGATGAAATAAATAAAAGCTGAAAATCATTCTCTCTACTATTATTCTGACATTTCACATTCTTAAAATAAGGTGGTGATCCTAACAGACCTAAAACAGGACATTCTTACTAGGATTACATGTCAAGAATTGTGAAAAACTGAGTTTAAATATATTTGGCTAAGGTGTATGTAAACTTTTGACTTCAACTGTACATGAGGGCAGAGCCAAATTAGTTATTATAAATGATTAAACATTTTGAGTGTGGACTGTATTATTAAATATACTGGATGGACTGGTTACCTTATGCTATGCTACAAACTTTCTATTTATTTTTTTAAACCTTTACTTAGCTAGGAAAGTCACTTAAGAACAAATTCTTATTTGCAATGACGGCCTACCCCAGCCAAACACTCCCCTAACCAGGACGATGCTGGGCCAATTGTGCGCTGCCCTATGGGACACCCGATCACTTCTAGTTCTAATACAGCCCAGGATTGATCCCAGGTCTGTGGTGACGCTTCTAGCACTGCGATGCAGTGCCTTGGACCGCTGCGCCACTCGGGTGGTCCTATCTATGAGTCTGGGAGAGAACCTATGGCCCTAGGTGATGCTATTGGTTCATTGATTGTGCAGGGCTACTTAGAGACTTAGCTTACAATTTTGGTGAATTTGTACTTGATTTTGAATAGCCTAGGAGGGCATTCTTTATATTGTCATAGTGAATAGGCTGACGCATTACCTTCAGCTACAGAATATCTCAAGCCCCATGCCTTTCCATCTCCTCCTCTCTCTCCTTTATTCCTTTGTCAAACCCGCAGAGATAGGGGCTGTAAAACAATTTAATGAAATATGTTTATTTGAGAAAACATGATACTATCATTGTTCCCGAACAAATTTCACTTGGTTAACCAAATTAAGCACTAGCTGCAGGAACAGGATTGAAGAGCCCATGGCAAGCAGCATCCATTTGATAATGGGCCATTTTAAATCAAAATTCATTTTACATTTTGGTAAAGACAAGATTAAATTGATAATAGTCTGATGGGTGAAAATAAGATCACTTGATGAGTCAAGGAACAGAGAGCAAGCTTTTTTTTGCGACATTCTCAAATCATCAAAGCCTATAGTCGCTTCATGCATCCCATTTAAAAAAAATAAATTCTAAGACATTCTAAGGGTTGAATCATCCATAACTAAAGTTGCCAAATAACTCTAAATCTAGCATTTAAGACCTGTTTCAAATGATCACGTTTAAGCTTCATATGCCTGCTCACTCCAGAATGGGACAAAATATCCACAACCACAGGCCATGTGTATGGCATGGGAGGCAGAGCAATTTGCTGATGTCAACATTGTGAACAGAGTGCCCCATGGTGGCGGTGGGGTTATGGTATGGGCAGGCATACGCTACAGACAACGAGTACAATTGCATTTTATCAATGGCCATTTGAATGCACAGATATACCGTGATACTGAGGCCCGTGGTTGTGCCATTCATCCGCCGCCATCACCTCATGATACAGCATGATAATGTACAGCCCCATGTCCCAAGGATCTGTACACCATTCCTGGAAGCTGAAAGTGTCCAGTTCATCCATTACTAGCATACTCACCAGACATGTTACCCATTGAGCATGTTTGGGATGCTCTGGATCGACGTGTACGACAACATGTTCCATTTCTAGCAACTTCGCACAGTCAGTCAAGAGAAGTGGGACAACATTCCACAGCCCACAATCAACAGCCTGATCAACTCTATGTGAAGGAGATGTCAAATTGCATGAGGCAAATGGTGGTGAAACCAGATCCTGACTGGTAAAAATTTGGGATGCAAATTCTAAGTTGGCTACATTGCTCAGGAGCCTATGGGGAGGAGGACTATGAAGTGCATGAAAAAAAACACTGCACTTTGTTAAGATGGTGATCCATTCTGCAGAGACAGAAATGCAGCTTGTCACAAATAACTGCATTATATATTCAGAACAAAGTAATGCATGATGAATAACTGCACTAGCATTGAATAGTCCTCGCGATATGCAACTTTTCAGGGAAGTCAGGAACCAATATACACAGTCAGTTATGAAAGCAAAGGCTGGTTTTATCAAACAGAAATTTGCATCCTACAAAGCACTAATTCCAAAAAGTTTTGGGACACTGTAAAGTCCACGGAGAATAAGAGCACATCCTTCCAGCTGCACTGAGGCTAGAAAACAATGTCACCACCAATAAATCCACTAGTATCGAGAATTTCAATAAGCATTTCTCTACGGCTGGCCATGCTTTCCACCTGGCTATCCCAACCCCGGCTGTCACGTCTGCTCCCGCTTTCCCCGCTTGAGGGCGCCAGGCTGCCCTGCATCACTCAATCCTATAATCTATTATGCATACCTGCCTCCCTATCACACGCATCAGCGATATTGAACTCACCTGCACTCATCATCTATTTATTTTGTCTCCCTTATATTTCTTAGTTCCCTTGCTCTGTTCCCCGATACTGCATTGATAAATGTTTGTCTTTAGTATTAGTTTGCTGACGCTGTTCCTGTCTCGTGCAATGTCCGTTATTTATTCAATGTTGTACTCCCCGTACCTGCCTCATTTATCCAGCGTCATCACATGTGACAGAATGCAGCAGCCAACACATGAAGCATTGGGGAGTACTGGCATTCCGGTTGGTATGGTGGCATCGGCTCTGGGTTGCCACCGATGGAACAGGGAGTCGTCGGGCTTCCACGCCCTAGCTGGCTCGAGAGGTTTCCTTGCCCAGGTTGGCTCGGATGACACCCATCCCACGTTCGGCCTCAACCGGATCATCAGTTCTTGTTTGCCCAGCGGGTCCAGGAGTTTCTTTGTTTGTTTTGTTGGTGACGTTGGGGTGAATTCCGCCACTGATAGTACCTGGGGTGCCTAAACCAGCCCGTCAGGCTTTCACGCTCTGGCTGGTTTGAGAGACGTCCTTGCCTCGGTTGGCTCGGCGGCTTCCCGTCACACTCCACCGGATCTTTGGGCTACCTTTCTGCAACGGGATCGACAGGCGTCTCGCCTCAGCCGGATCGTCGGGCTTCCATGCCAGGCTCTCACGCTCCTGCCGGTTCATTGGGCTCACACTCCCCAAACGGTTTGCCCAGCGCCCATATCTCGGCCGGTTCGCCCAGGTGGGATGCCAGGTGGCACCCCTAGAAGAGAGGAGTACTGTTACGTCTGCTCCCGCTCTTCCTCCCCTGGCACTTGAGGGCGCTAGGCAGCCCAGCATCACTCACTCCTATCATTTATTACACACACCTGCCTTCTCTTGTCACACTCATCAGCGATATTGGACTCACCTGGACTCACTCATCATCTGTTTATTTCCTCCCCTATATTTTGTCAGTGACCTTACTCTGTTCCTCGCTGTGGCATTGATTGGTTTTTGTCTTTATTATTAGTTTGCTGACGCTGTTCCTGTCTCATGCCATGTCCATAATTTATTCAATGGTTAACTCCCTGTACCTGCTTCAATTCTCCAGCGTCATCACGTGACACCGGCCAAAATCTGAATCCCTACAAATCAGCTGGGCTAGACAATCTGGACCCTCTCTTCCTAAAATTCTCCGCCGCCATTGTTGCAACCCCTATTACTAGTCTGTTCAACCTCTCTTTCGTATCGTCTTGATTCCTAAAGATTAGAAAGCGGCCATGGTCATCCCCCTCTTCAAAGGGGGAGACACTCTAGACCCAAACTGTTACAGACCTATATCCATCCTGCCCTGCCTTCCTAAAGTTTTTGAAAGCCAAGTGAACAAACGGATCATCGACCATTTCGAATCCCATCGTACCTTCTCCGCTATGCAATCCGGTTTCCAAGCTGGTCACGGGTACAGCTCAGCCACGCTCAAGGTCCTAAACGATATCATAACCGCCACCGATAAAAGACAGTACTGTGCAGCCGTCTTCATCGACCTGGCCAAGGTTTTTGACTCGGTCAATCACCATATTCTTATCGGCAGACTCAACAGCCTTGGTTTCTCTAATGACTGCCTCACCTGGTTCACTAACCACTTCTCAGATAGAGTTCAGTGTGTCAAATTGGAGCGGCTGTTGTCCGGACCTCTGGCAGTCTCTATCGGGGTGCCACAGGGTTCAATTCTCGGGCCGACTCCTTTCTCTGTATATTTCAATGATGTCGCGGGTGATTCTTTGATCCACCTCTACGCAGACATCCCCAACACCGACACAGGGTTAACAAACCTCCAAACGAGCATCAATGTCATACAACACTCCTTCCGTGGCCTCCAACCGCTCTTAAATGCTAGTAAAACAAAACGCATGCTCTTCAACCGATTGCTGCCCGCACCTGCCCACCTGACAAGCATCACTACTCTGCATGGTTTTGACTTAGAATATGTGGACAACTATAAATACCTAGGCACCTGGCTAGACTGTAAACTTCCTTACAGAATCATATTAAGCATCTCCAATCCAAAATTAAATCTAGAATTGGCTTCCTATTTCACAACTAAGCCTCCTTCACTCAGGCTGCCAAACATACCCTTGTAAAACTGACTATCCTACCGATCCTCGACTTCGGCGATGTAATTTACAAAAAAGCCTCCAACACTCTACTCAGCAAACTGGATGCAGTCTATTACAGTGCCATCTGTTTTGTCACCAACACCACCACTGCGACCTGTATGCTCTCGTTGGCTGGTCCTCGCTACATATTCGTCGCCAAACCCACAGGCTCCAGCTAATCTATAAGTCTATGCGAGGTGAAGCTCCGCCTTATCTCAGCACACTGGTCACCATAGCAACAGCCACCCGGAGCACGCACTCCATCAGGTATATTTCACTGGTCATCCCCAAAGCCAACACCTACTTTGGCTGCCTTTCCTTCCAGTTTTCTGCTGCCAATGACTGGAACAAATTGAAAAAAAATCACTGAAGTTGGAGATTTATGTCTCCCTCACTAACTTTAAGCATCAGCTATCAGAGCAGCTTACCAATCGCAGCAGCTGTACACAGCCCATCTGTAAATAGCCCATCCAACCAACTATCTATCTCATCCCATATTTGTTTTTCTGCTCTTTTGCACACCAGTATTTCTACTTGCACATCCTCATCTGCACATCTAACACTCCCGTGTTAATTGCTGATTTGTAATTACTTCGCCACTATGGCCTATTTATCTCCTTACCTCCTTACTTAATTTGCACACACTGTATAAAGATTTTTCTATTGTGTTATTAACTGTATGTTTTTAAAAAAATCCCATGTGTAACTGTGTTGTTGTTTTTGTCGCACTGCTTTGCTTTATCTTGGCCAGGTCACAGCTGTAAATGAGACCTTGTTCTCAACTGGCCTACCTGGTTAAATGAAGGTGAAATAAAAAGAATACAAAATAAATGCATGGAGGATAGAGGTGGAGTATCGGGAGCTGTTTTGTGGAGCATGTGTATGTTCACTATTTACATATCTACTGTGTTACCAATCATTTTGTTGTTGGTGTGAAGTCAATCATTTGAGAATGATTAGTACATTCATACTTCTGGATATGTGTTTGGACCTCACATGACTCCAAATCTACATGTCAATTTGTACAAACTCAGAAGAATATTAGCCTATAAAGGAAGGAGGACAGACTTGAGAGGATTGTCAGCATGCATTTCCTGGATTAAGTCGGAGGTGGTGGCGTGTGGAGAGCGAGGCTGTGTTTGTGGCAATGTAATGAATTAAAATGCTTGTAATGCGCCCACAATCCGATCATAATGGCAACAGTGATATGGCCGAATGAGGTATAATCTGAACACAGCATCTTCTGGAGCATCTCTCTACTCCACTGTCTGCCAGGGTCTCCATTACCTTTACATACACACTCACTCCTGCATGTTTCTCCACTGCTTCAAACTCAAACTGCTTAAGATTCATTCCATTAAAGGCCAGAGAAGTCAATTTCCCAGCGTGGTTTAATGGATGAGTCAGGAGGCAGGATTTAGAGGTAAATTGGAACTGATTACAGGCTTGTTCTGTTCATTTGCACAGACCTCCCTTAATTGACTCCTGAACAGGGATACATTGGACACACACTGTCTGCTGCAACCCCTCCCTGATCCAACACTCAGTGGGGGACAAATGAGCATTCCAGGACAAAACAAACTGTTTGTGTGTGTGCTGATTAATGTGCGTGTCAGAAAGAGAGGGAGGGAGGGGGGGTGTCGATGTTCGTAATAACATGTTCTTCATATGATATCAGTGATGTGGGAATCTAGTTTAAAACCTACTCATTCATGTTACCATCCTAGTACACATTGATTACTTATTTAAGGAATGTTTATGATGGGGTCAATGAATGGTTGACAGTGACTGGGTATATGAAAAGTTACAAAGTGCAGAAAGTTAATATTCTAAGAAGGGAGGCAAAGGTCAAGAGTTAGGCCAGCTGCAGAACTTGGGAGGAGCGAGGAATGCATCTCGAGGTCAAGTCAACAGATGAAGTGAGAAGAAAACTGAGGGGGGGGGGGCAGAGAGGCCTACCATGATGACTCTTCTAATACAGTCCTATCTCACACATACACTTCTACACCCACGAAGGTTAGGCAGGGCTATGACTAAACCAGTGTGAGGAACCAATTAAGTTCCTGCCTAGTAACAGAAATGTATTGGCTGTCTAGATGTGTAAGGAGTTGACCCCACCTATTAGAAGGTTCTAAATATATTTGTTTGTGTAATCATACATTTTCTCCATTTGTCCAGAACCTAACAGCTGGCATTGTCGGCAGGATTCACCACAATTTATAATTGAACTGGAGAGTCCGAATCCGTGTGACAGGAGCCGGCACATAAAAGTTAGGCAATGTTTCTACACCTGTTACTACTCATTATGACATCTTGGGGAGATGAGATTCGAGACTGAATACAAATTAAAGGATACGTATCTGGAAGGCCTGTTTATTCAGCAGGCCCACTGTATATTTTATCGGTGGACCTAGGGGTTGGGGCCCCTATGGGGGGTTTAGCCACCAGAAGGTTATTAGACTTGGCACTGCGGACACTGCGTGCCTGGGAGGGTTTAGCCCCCTAATAGGTTAAACTGGAGCACTGCGGGCACAGCATGTTCAGGGAGGGTTTTGCCCCCCTAATAGGTTAGATTAGGGATTGGAGTCTGTTTAAGTGTCTGTAGTCTATATGGTATATGGAGAACTTGGCACATCCATGTACTAGTGTGTTTCGTTGAATAAAATAAGCCTTTTGGTAATACCTGATATATTAAAACCCGGAGTGGTGTATAGGCGATTTCTGGTAGTAGTGTTTGTCAAGGATGAGACAGTCAGTAGGTGGAAATGTGTACGGTGATAGTACGCCTGTAGAAGAACCGTGGCATTAATGCAACCGCTGTGTCACATTTCAAAAAAACTTTACGGAAAAAGCATAATCTGAGAATGGCAAAACAGTCAGAGAAACCCAAATAATCTGAGAAACCCAAAACAGTCAGAGGAATATCCGCCATTTTGGAATCAACAAAGTTAGAAACAACACCATAAATATTCACTTACCTTTGATGATCTTCATCAGAAGGCACTCCCAGGAATCCCAGTTCGACAATAAATGACTGATTTGTTCCATAAAGTTCCATCATTTATGTCCAAATAGCCACTTGTTGTTAGCGTGTTCAGCCCAGTAATACATCTTCATGAGGCACGAGAATTTCAGTCCAGACAAAAACTTGAAAAGTTCTGTTACAGTCCTTTACAAATATGTCAAACGATGTATGGAATCAATCTTTAGGATGTTTTTAACATAAAACATCAATAATGTTCCAACCGGAGAATTCCTTTGTCTTCAAAAAAGCACTGGAACGAGAAGTAACTATGTCGGGAGCTTATTATCTCTGGAAGATACTCCAAGAGGGAGGGATCCCCATACTGCCAGGTGGCCAAATTATAACACGACTCCATAGCATAATAAAAGAAGTGCCTGATCCAGATAATTTATCAATTTCCTGAGTAAACAGGGCCAAATGTTTTATTCCACGTTGGTGATTATGATCATGTTGTCCGTTCCCTATTGTCAAAAGCAATGTTGGCACAATTAGTCTGAAAGTATCGTACTCCCACCTGGTCATCTGCTTGTGAGACATGTGACCCCGCAACCTCGCAGAAACAAATTGAACTATTTGTGACAGCTAGTTGAGAGTAACACATGGGTATTTGGCCTCTGTGCGGTTGCCAAATTGTTAAAATTTATGACGGAATATAATTACATTCAGTGGAGTAACAGGGACAGAATCTAAACCAATACAATTACTACCCATGCTGTTACAATGGATCCAGTAACAATACCGGGATCATTCTTTATGGTTGCTGGGGTAGTACCAATTTTGTGTTTGGACAATCTTTGTTATATGCCAGGGGATTGGATTCTGAAAGGTAACAAGTTAAAATTGGCACAGCCAAACACTCCTTGCAAGCGCAGAAAACCTTTTGGTTTTTAATCTCGAGAGACACTTTATTCCATTTTATTCTGAAATAGCTTTAAAGAATTGACGAAAGGGAAATTAGAGGAGTTAATACTGTGACTAATTGTTTGTAGAGTTAAAGAAACAATTGTAATTGTAGAGTTTACAAAAGCAATTCTGTCAAGAGCCAGCGTTGGGGTTACCAAACATAAAATTACCGTTAAAAATGTTGTTCATGAGTAAGGACATTGTAGTGCGGTGGTTACACAAAATCATGGGGAAAGAGAGGAATGCCGCCGTGTAGGAGGGTAGCATAGGTGACAGAAATGGTTTTGAATAACACTGCTTCGATTACAATGGGCCAAAAAGGAGATCTGTCTCAATTTAATTGTATCTTAATATTAAAAGAGTAGACATTAATGAGTGTGTAGCAAATAGTGAATATCCCACGGTGATTGGTAATAGGATATACAGTAAACGTTAGGATGGATTAACACAATAAAAGAGTGGTGTGTGTGTGTGTGTGTGTGTGAGGGGGGGGTCAGTGGTCTCCCTGTGAACAGAAGTTATTATGTCTGTTTTGCCTTTTTCTTGCTGATTAAGATTTAGCATAGTGAAAACTAATGAAATTGTTATTTTCTCTTTTAGGAGAGGATGGGTTGTCCCTATCTCTCCCTTTGAAAATGTTTCCAGAGGCCATTGCCTTGGGAGAGCAGTTAGTGAAATTCTGCAGTTCTATTAAGTATAAAGGTACCCAGACCCAACCGTAAAGGGAGCTCCCAATTAAGTGAGGCCTGGCCATTTGTTTGTTTTTGCCCTACGTTTTACCACACACACACACACACACACACACACACACACACACACACACACACACACACACACACACACACACACACACACACACACACACACACACACACACACACACACACCCTACTTGTTATGAATATTGTTAGTGGTGTTTATACCGTGTCTGATTTATTATGGCGGGTCTTTTTATTTGGTTTTAGTGGGTTCTTCATGTGTTAAGGTTAAGATGCATCCTTTCTTAACACATGAAGAACCCACTAAAACCAAATAAAAATACCCGCCATAATAAATCAGACACAGTATTAACACCACTAGTTCAAAATTGTTCAAAATATCAATATCAATAGTTCAAAATATCTCCAATGGTCTCCCCAGCGTGAGATGTTTCATATACGTGATGTCAGAATGCATCCTCATTATTCAAATAGAAGCAGTCCATTTCAGCTTTGCGGGCAATTTATGTTTGAGGCTTTACTGAATCGGATAAACTTCTCTCTTCCAGGAGAACCCACCGCAGATCAAGGATGCATATATTTGCGCAGTCTTGCAAGAATTGTAATGTTTTCTTGCTGGCGCTCCGTTTGCCTTCCTTGTTGTTTTCCTTTGGACATGTGTGCGTTCCTGTCAAAGTTCCTTATTTTCTGTATATTACAGTATGTTGTCGTTTATACTGTCGTTTATACTGTTTATACTGTAGGCGCATACAGTATGCATATAAAGTTGAAGTCAGAAGTTTACATACACCTTAGACAAATACATTTAAACTCGGTTTTTCCTGACATTTAATCCTAGTAAAAATTCCCTGTCTTAGGTCAGTTAGGAACACCACTTTATTTAAGAATGTGAAATCTCTGAAAAATAGTAGAGAGAATTATTTACATACACTCAATTAGCATTTGGTAGCATTGCGTTTACAATGTTTAACTTGGGTCAAAAATGTTGGGTAACCTTCCACAAGCTTCCCACAATAAGTTGGGTGAATTGTGGCCCATTCCTCCTAACAGAGCTGGTGTAACTGAGTCAGGTTTGTAGGCCTCCTGGCTCGCACACGCTTTTTCAGTTCTGCCCACACATTTTCTACAGGAATGAGGTCAGGGTTTTGTGATAGCCACTCCAATAGCTTGACTTTGTTGTCCTTAAGTCATTATGCCACAACTTTGGAAGTATGTTTGAGGTCATTGTCCATTTGGAAGACCCATTTGTGAGCAAGCTTTAACTTCCTGACTGATGTCTTGAAATGTTGCTTCAATATATCAACATAATTTTCCTACCTCATGATGCCGTCTATTTTGTGAAGTGCACCAGTCCCTCCTGCAGCAAAGCTCTCCCACAACATGATGCTGCCACCCCCGTGCTTCACGGTTGGGATGGTGTTCTTCGGGTTGCAAGCCTACCCCTTTTTCCTCCAAACATAACGATGGTCATTATGGCCAAACAGTTCTATTTTTGTTTCATCAGACCAGAGGACATTTTAACAAAAAGTACAGTGGTTTTGGAGCAGTGGCTTCTTCCTTGCTAAGCAGCCTTTCAGATTATGACAATATAGGACTTGTTTTACTGTGCAGATAGCTACTTTTGTACCTGTTTCCTCCAGCATCTTCACAAGGTCGTTTGCTGTTGTTTTGGGATTGATTCACACTTTTCGCACCAAAGTACATTCATCTGTAGGAGACAGAACACATCTCCTTCCTGAGCTACTATACTTGTATACTTGTGTACTATTGTTTGTACAGATGAACGTGGTACCTTCAGGCGTTTGGAAATTGCTCCCAAGGAACCAGACTTGTGGAGGTCCAGATTTATTTTCTGAGGTCTTGGCTGATTTATTTATATTTTCCCATGATGTCCAGCAAAGAATCAATGAGTTTGAAGGTTGGCCTTGAAATACATCCACAGGTACACTTCCAATTGACTCAAATGTGTTACGTTCGTCATAAGGAGGAGACCAAGGCACGGCGTGATAAGCGTACATTCTACTTTATTAAACGAATGCAACACTGAACAAAACTATACAAAATAACAAAACGAACCGTGAAGCAATATGACTAGTGCGAACAGACAACTAAACATAGAATTTAACCCACAAAACCAAAATGCAAAATGGCAACCTAAATAGGATCCCCAATCAGAGACAACGATAAACAGCTGTCTCTGACTGGGAACCAATTCAGGCCACCATAGACCTACATATACCTAGACATACTAAAACCCCATAGATATACAAAAACCCTAGACAGGTCAAAAACACCTAGACAATACAAAAACTAAACCAACCACCCTTGTCACACCCTGGCCTAACCAAAATAATAAATAAAACAAATATAACTAAGGTCAGGGCGTGTCAAAATGATTAGCTTATAAGAAGCTTCTAAAGCCTTTGTGACAGAGTGAGTTATAGGTGAAATAATCTGTCTGTAAACAATGTTAGAAAAATTACTTGTGTCATGCACAAAGTAGATGCCCTAACCGACTTGCCAAATCTATAGTTTGTGGTGTGATAACGTGTGTCTCGGTGAGAGGTGTAGGAGTCAGGCGAAGGAGAGCAGGGATGCCTGATAAGCGTGTTTAATAATATAGTCCACCAATACAAAAATGGCACAGACGAAAATCCAAAAACTATGCTCTTGAATACTCAGAAACCCGTGCAAGCGCACGGAGGAACAAACACAGTTCCGACACTTTACATACACATGCGTAATAGTGAAAACAACAAACATCAAATACAATTGAGCGCAATACATACAAGTCTAATCCCGCACAAACTAAGGCAGGCAACAGGCGATATACACACAGAAATAAATGCAAATGAAACCAGGTGTGAAAGGAATCACAGACAAAACAAACAGCACAGGAAAAAGGGATTGGTGGCGGCTAGTAAACCGGTGACCCCGACCACTGAGAGCCACCGAGCGCTGAGCTCCGCCTGAACAGGGAGAGGAGTTATCTTCGGTAGAAGTTATGACAGTACCCCCACCTGACGCGCAGCTCCTGCAGCGCGCCGACGCCTCGAGGACGACCCAGAGGACGAGGCGCAGGGCGATCCGGATGGAGGCGGTGAAACTCCCTTAGCATAGGTGGATCCAGTACGTCCTCCACCGGCACCCGGCATCTCTCCTCCGCACCGTACCCCTTCCAATCCACGAGGTACTAAAGGCCCCCAACCCGACGCCTCGAGTTCAGTATGGACCGAACTTCATTCGCCGGCGCCCCCACAGGGGGGGCGGAGGGACCTCCCGCACCTCATCTTCTTGAAGCGGACCAGCCACCGCCCATTTAAAGTACCCGTGGGCGGCCTCCCAGGTCTCCCTTTAGCATCTCACCCAATCGTCCACCACAGGAGCCTCGGTCTGGCTCTGATGCCGTGGTACCAGGACCGGCTGACACATTGGTTCACCCACATCCTGGTTCACTCTCTCCACCTGCCCATTACACTCGGGGTGAAAACTCGAGGTAAGGCTGACCGAGACCCCCAAACGTTCCATGAACGCCTTCCACACCCTGGACGTGAACTTTTCTGACCCCAATCAGAAACAATGTCCTCAGGCACCACGTAGTGCCGGAAGACGTGAGTAAACAGGGCCTCCGCAGTCTGTAGGGCCGTAGGGAGACTGGGCAAAGGGAGGAGACGACAGGACTTAGAAAACAGATCCACAACGACCCGGATCGTGGTGTTGCCCGGTGACGGTGGCAGATCGGTCAAGAAGTCAACCGACAGGTGTGACCAAGGCCGCTGTGGAACGGGAAGGGGTTGTAACTTCCCTCTGGACAGGTGCCTAGGAGCCTTGCACTGAGCGCACACCGAGCAGGAGGTCACATAAACCCTCACGTCCTTGGCTAAAGTGGACCACCAGTACTTCCCACTAAGGACGTGTGAGCACACCAAATTAGCCTGTTTCTAACCTCCATCAGAACTTACACCCGTCCAGCTGGACACTGTGGTGGAGTAGGCTCAACACGCGATGCTCGCTCGATGTCTGTGTCCACCTCCCACCTCACAGATGCCACTAGACAAGAAGCCGGGAGGATGGGAGCAGAATCGATGGCCCGCTCCTCCGTATCATATAGTCGGGACAGTGCGTCTGCCTTAGTGTTCTGGGAGCCTGGTCTATAGGAGATGGTAAACCTAAATTGGGTGAAAAACATGGCCCACCTTGCCTGACGATGTTATGCAGGTGAATGAGGACCCAAAAGCGACTTGGCGAAAACAGAGTCTTTAATCCAGTAAAGTAAATTTACAATCATAAGGCATAATTCCACTCGTAATGACGAGAACAGACTGGAGACTCGATCAAGAACTGCAGGTTGCCTCGGGAAGGCACTTGAACGTAGCAGACTCAGACACCTGCTCACCACGCAGCATCTGAGGGAAACACGACACGACAGGGCGATACACAGACACAGCACGGTGAACAATAGACAAGGATCCGACAGGGCAGAAACGGAAAACAAGGGGAGAAATAGGGACTCTAATCAGGGGGAAAGATAGGGAACAGGTGTGGGAAGACTAAATGATTGATTAGGGGAATAGGAACAGCTGGGAGCAGGAACGGAGCGATAGAGAGAAGAGAGAGAGAGAGGAAGAGAGAAAGAGGGGAACGAACCTAAAAAGACCAGCAGGGGGAAAACGAACAGAGGGAAAAGCAAAATGACAAGACAAAATAAGACAAAACATGACAGTACCCCCCCACTCACCGAGCGCCTCCTGGCGCTCTCGAGGAGGAACACTGGCGGCAACGGAGGAAATCATAGATCACAAACGGTCCAGCACGTCCCGAGAAAGAACCCAACTCCTCTCCTCAGGACCGTAACGAAAAACGATAAAAAGGGAAACAAGGTTACTACTCTAAAAAAAAAAATGAGACACGGGTAGAGAACTGAAAGCTTTAGAGCAAACAGGACCAAACAGGCCAGGAGAGTAACAACTAGGGACAGACTGAGACACAGCAAGGGCAGGAACAAGAACAGGAGAGATGTGATGGCAGGGAACAGACAGACCCAGCAAGACCAGGAGCAGAAGCAGAAAAAAAATTACCAGACTTCTTCTGCGCGCAGTCTGAACACGCAGCCACGAAACGGCGCGTGTCACGCTCCTGAGTAGGCCACCAAAACCGCTGGCGAATAGAAGCAAGCGTACCCCGAACGCCGGGATGGCCAGCTAACTTGGCAGAGTGAGCCCACTGAAGAACAGCCAGACGAGTAGAAACAGGAACGAAAAGAAGGTTACTAGGACAAGCGCGCGGCGACGCAGTGTGCGTGAGTGCTTGCTTAACCTGTCTCTCAATTCCCCAGACAGTCAACCCGACAACACGCCCAACAGGAAGGATCCCCCTCGGGATCGGTAGAAGCCACAGAAGAACTAAAGAGAAGGGATAAAGCATGAGGCTTGGTGTTCTTAGTACCCGGGCAATAAGAAATAACGAATTCGAAACGAGCGAAAAACAACGCCCAACGAGCATGACGCGCATTCAGTCGTTTGGCAGAACGGATGTACTCAAGGTTCTTTTGGTCAGTCCAAACGACAAAAGGAACGGTCGCCCCCTCCAACCACTGTCGCCATTTGCCTAGGGCTAAACGGATGGCGAGCAGTTCGCGGTTAGCCACATCATAGTTACGTTCCGACGGTGACAGGCGATGAGAAAAATACGCACAAGGGTGGACCCCATCGTCAGTATCGGAGCACTGGGACAGAATGGCTCCCACGCCCACCCCCGACGCGTCAACCTCAACAATAAACGGTTTAGTGACGTCAGGTGCAACAAGGATAGGAGCGGATGCAAAACGCTTCTTGAAGAGAACAGGACAACAATCATACGACCGGTGAGGAGGAAGGGAGTTGGTTCTGGACCGACTGAAGACCGTGCGCAGACCATGATACTCCTCCGGCACTCCTGTCAAATCACCAGGTTCCTCCTGAGAAGAGGGGACAGAACAAACAGGAGAAATAGCAGACATTAAACACTTCACATGACAAGAAACGTTCCAGGAAAGGATAGAATTACTAGACCAATCAAAAGAAGGATTATGACACACTAGCCAGGGATGACCCAAAACAACAGGTGTAAAAGGTGAACAAAAAATCAAAAAGAAATGGTCTCACTATGGTTACCAGATACAGTGAGGGTTAAAGGTAGTGTTTCATAAAATATACTGGGGAGAGGACTACCATCCAAGGCAAACATGACCGTGGGCTCCCCTAACTGTCTGAGAGGAATGTCATGTTCCCGAGCCCAGGCTTCGTCCATAAAACAGCCCTCTGCCCCAGAGTCTATTAAAGCACTGCAGGAAGCTGCCGATCCGGTCCAGCGTAGATGGACCGGTAAGGTAGTACAGGTACTTGACGGAGGGACCGTCTAGTAGCGCTTATCAGTCGCCCTCCGCTTACTGATGAGCTCTGGCCTTTAACTGGACATGAAATGACAAAATGACCAGCGGAACCGCAATAGAGACAGAGGCGGTTGGTGATTCTCCGTTCCCTCTCCTTAGTCGAGATGCGAATACCCCCAGCTGCATGGGCTCAACACCTGAGTCAGTGGGGAAAGACGGTAGTGTCGGAGAGAGGGGAGACACAGTTAACGCGAGCTCTCTTCTATGAGCTCGGTGACGAAGATCTACCCGTCGTTCAATGCGAATAGCGAGTTCAATCAAAGAATCCACGCTGGATGGAACCTCCCGAGAGAGAATCTCATCCTTAACCTTAGCGTGGAGTCCCTCCAGAAAACGAGCGAGCAACGCCTGCTCGTTCCAGTTACTGGAGGCAGCAAGAGTGCGAAACTCTATAGAGTAATCCGTTATGGATCGATTACCTTGACATAGGGAAGACAGGGACCAGGAAGCTTCTTTCCCAAAAACTGAGCGATCAAAAACCCTTATCATCTCCTCTTTAAAGTTCAGATAATTGTTAGTACACTCAGCGCTTGCCTCCCAGATAGCTGTGCCCCACTGCCGAGCCCGACCAGTAAGGAGTGATATGACGTAGGCAATCCGAGCTCTCTCTCTTGAGTATGTGTTGGGTTGGAGAGAGAACACTATATCACACTGGGTGAGAAAGGAGCGGCACTCAGTGGGCTGCCCAGAATAACATGGTGGGTTATTAACCCTAGGTTCCGGAGGCTCGGAAGAACCGGAAGTAGCTGGTGACACGAGACGAAGACTCTGATACTGTCCTGAGAGGTCGGAGACCTGAGCGGCCAGGGTCTCAACGTCATGCCGAGCAGCAGACAATTCCTGCTCGTGTCTGCCGAGCATCGCTCCCTGGAACTCGAGAGTAGAGTAGAGAGAATCCATAGTCGCTGGGTCCATTCTTGGTCGGATCCTTCTGTTATGCAGGTGAATGAGGACCCAAAAGCGACTTGGCGAAAACAGAGTCTTTAATCCAGTAAAGTAAATTTACAATCATAAGGCATAATTCCACTCGTAATGACGAGAACAGACTGGAGACTCGATCAAGAACTGCAGGTTGCCTCGGGAAGGCACTTGAACGTAGCAGACTCAGACACCTGCTCACCACGCAGCATCTGAGGGAAACACGACACGACAGGGCGATACACAGACACAGCACGGTGAACAATAGACAAGGATCCGACAGGGCAGAAACGGAAAACAAGGGGAGAAATAGGGACTCTAATCAGGGGGAAAGATAGGGAACAGGTGTGGGAAGACTAAATGATTGATTAGGGGAATAGGAACAGCTGGGAGCAGGAACGGAGCGATAGAGAGAAGAGAGAGAGAGAGGAAGAGAGAAAGAGGGGAACGAACCTAAAAAGACCAGCAGGGGGAAAACGAACAGAGGGAAAAGCAAAATGACAAGACAAAATAAGACAAAACATGACAGACGAGGGTTCAGTCTCCGCGCTGCCAGAATGTACTCTAGATTACGGGGGTCAGTCCAGATGAGAAAAGGGTGTTGAGCCCCCTTAAGCCAATGTCTCCACACCTTCAGGGCCCTGACAACAGCCAGCAGCACCCGATCCCCCACGTCATAGTTTCGCTCTGCCGGGCTGGGCTTCTGAGAAAATAAAGCACAGGGGCGGAGCTTCGGTGGCGTACCTGAGCACTGGGAGAGCACGGCTCCAACCCCAGTCTCAGACGCGACCACCTCCACTATGAATGCCAAAGAGGGGTTCGGATGCGCCAGCACGGGAACTGAGGTAAAAAGAGCCTTCAGGCGACCAAAAGCCCTGTCCACCTCAGCTGACCATCCCAGACGCACCCCCCCCCCCTTCAGCAGTGACGTAATGGGAGCAGCCACCTGCCCAAAACCCCTGATAAACCTCCGGTAGTAATTTGCAAACCCTAAGAACCGCAGTCGGTCAAGTACGCAAGGCTGCAATGCAGTCACACTCCATCACCAACCCCGATGTGGAAATGTGATACCCAAGGAAGGAGACGGCCTGTTGGAAGAACAAGCATTTCTCAGCCTTGACATACAGGTCATGCTTCAACAGTCGCCCAAGTACCTTGCGCACCAGAGACACATGCTCAGCGCGCGTAGCGGAACAGTCCAGAATATCATCGATGTAAACCACCACACCCTGCCTGTGCAGGTCCCTGAGAATCTCATCTGCAAATGATTGGAAGACTGCTGGAGTATTCTTCAACCCGTACGGCATGACAAAGTACTCATAATGGCCGGATGTGGTACTAAACTCTGTCTTCCACTTATCTCCCTTCCGGATACGCACCAAGTTATATGCACTCCTGAGATCCAGTTTTTTGAAAAATGTGCTCCGTGAAATGACTCAATCGCAGTGGCAATGAGAGGTAGCGGGTAACTATACCCCACAGTGATGGAATTTAGACCTCTATAGTCAATGCACGGACGCAGCCCTCCCTCCTTTTTCTTCACAAAAAATAAACTCGAGGGGGCAGGTGAGATGGAGGGGCGAATGTACCCCTGCCCCAGAGATTCAGATATGTATGTCTCCATAGCCACCGTCTCCTCCTGGGACAGGGTATACACGTGACTCCTGGGAAGTGTAGCGCCTACCAGGAGATTTATTGCACAATCCCCTCGTCGATGAAGTGGTAATTGGGTCGCAGAAGGCGATAGCCAAATCGGCATATTCTGAGGGAATGCGCACAGTGGAGAATTGGTCTGGACTCTCCACCGTTGTGTGGATCGGTGGCGGCTACTAAACCGGCGACACCGACCACTGAGCTCCACCTGAACAGGGAGAGGAGTTACCTTCGGTAGAAGTCGTGACATGTGGAGTGGTTGAAAAACGAGTTTTAATGACTCCATCCTAAGTGAATTTAAACTTCAGACTTCAACTGTGTATGTATGTGTGGAGCATAATGTATTTACAGTTTTATTCACATTTTCAATTACTGGTGACAAATAATTCATTCCGATTATTGCATATATTGTAATGAACAACTATGATGTGTGTAAAATACTTTTTTGAAGGTTGTATAATGAGCTAAGCTATTTGCCAGCTATGTGTGGCTCCATGTCTGTTAACATTTTGCACTGTTCTGTGAAGGGAGTAGTACAATGTGTTGTACAAGATCTTCAGTTTCTTGGCAATTTCTCACAGGGAATAGCCTTAATTTCTCAGAGAATAATAGGCTGACGAGTTTCAGGAGAAAGGTTTTTGTTTCTGGCCATTTTGAGCTTATAATCGAACCCACACATGCTGATGCTCCAGATACTCAACTCGTCTAAAGAAGTCCAGTTTTATTGGTTCTTTAATCAGAACAGTTTTCAGCTGTGCTAGCTCAATTGAAAAGGTTTTTTTCTAATGATCAATTATCGCTATAAATGATCAACTTGGATTAGCTAACACAACATGCCATTGGAACACAGGAGTGATGGTTGCTGATAATGGGCCTCTGTACGCCTATGCAGATATTCACTAAAAAATCTGCCGTTTCCAGATTCAATAGTCATTTACAACATTGACAATGTCCACACTGCATTTCTGATAAATTTTATGTTATTTCTAATGTACAAAAAATGAGCTTTTCTTTCAAAAACAAGGACATTTATAAGTGACCCCAAACTTTTGAACGGTAGTGTAAATACTGGTAAATATGAAGAAGTTTATTGCTGTTTTTGTCTTACTTCATTACAAATCTCAACAGATTGGGTCTGCTGTATGGTCGGGATGTCTCCCTAAGTGTTAGTCCTCTTACTCCCTGACCCTGTAACTCTGCGGTGAGGTTACCAATATGATAGCGTGGTAGATGCATGGAAGGAATAATTCAACTGAGAACAGTGTGAGCCTCACCCCCTCTAACTGGCTGAAGTAAAGGTGACAATGGCACTCACTATGGCCCTGTCCTTCACCACTTCTACCTGAGACCTGAGTCCATGCCAGAAACTGGTGTACAGCATTCAGTCGAAACTATCAAATTCCTTTTCTCTCAGGAGTGCGGCATGAGTCCCGAGACTGTCCTCATGGAGTGAGCATGGAGAGAGATCACATTCAAACTTCTCTCATGCTGCTGGTGCACTGGTCAAAAAATAGACAAGACAGAATGGACGGTAGAGGACGGTGGTGACGGCATGAGAGATTATTTTGCTTGGGAAAATCGGATTATTCCCCAGATATTGAAATCAGGACATTATCAAGGGCTCTCCACTTTGACATGCATGAGTTACATGTGTGCCATTGGGAGGATGGACTGTAAAGCTATCTGAAGAAGAAAATAAAGAAACACCAGAAGAATGAGTGCCAGGAGGGAGGGGGGTGGTCAGCCATGCCTGTAATTGGGGTATCGGGTTGATTGTGGGGGTCTGCACACTGTGAAATGTATAGTAATTTAGACTAAAAATGCAGTGAGTGTAACGTAGACGCAGGGTGTCAGGAAGCAAGTGCAGTTAGTGAGTTTAATGACGAAGAACATTGAACGATACAAAATAAGAAAAGTGTCTAAACATTGAAACATAAACAATATTGACTGGTGGGTGATAACAACGGATTGCTATATAAAGGGGACGTAATCAGTGAGGTGATGAAGTACAGGTGTACCTAATGAGGCGCATTTATGCATAATGAAGGTTGCTAGGTTTGTATAAGGATAGGTTGCCATGACCGGTGGTTAGTAGACAGATGTCGGGCACCGGAGAGGGGGAGCTGGAGTGGACATGACTTTGAGATACCGATCTGTCATAAACATGCCACTCGCAAAAGTGTAAGACGGGGATAAAAGTGTAAGACGGGGCCGTGATGAGAAGAGTTTATGCTAGAAATATAAGATTAATATAATGTATGTCAATGTTTTGTAGTACATACTACATATTTATTTCCCGTATGTCAATGTACATTCTGGCAGTGTCGCTGTGTGCTAAGTTGACTTAAATTCGAGTGATAGACTCAATGTGAAGTACTAGGGACTGTCATTCTAAAATTGGGTTGGATAATTTATCAATAGTTCTAATTATGATTCGGAAAGGCGAGAAGGAGAGACAGAGTGCTGCCCTTAAGTTGTGAGGAGAGCACAAAGTGAGGGGAGGGGGCACTGCTCATCCTGCAG
Source organism: Oncorhynchus gorbuscha (assembly GCF_021184085.1). NCBI lineage: Eukaryota > Metazoa > Chordata > Actinopteri > Salmoniformes > Salmonidae > Oncorhynchus > Oncorhynchus gorbuscha. The sequence continues at coordinate 46,061,591 of NC_060175.1, forward strand.
GTCATTTCTGAAATTAATGAAATAAGTCTAGGGAGGGTTCCTCCCAGGGAAACCTTATCTTTGTATTTTGAGAGAGAGGTTATCAGAAAACCCACTAGATTGTAGCTTGGGCTAACCATATTTTGGACATTGATAGTAGGGGCTTTGTTGTCCTTGCCTCAATCTCATTCTCATCAAGGGTGGTGTGAAATTATTAAACATGTATTCTCTCTCTTTCCTGTTAAAGTCAATATGTTTTCTAGGTGGCGTGGAACATGATAATTTGTTCCAGATGAGGGACTGTTGGAAACGGAATAATTTACTTGAGCAAGTTTTAGTATGTTTATAACTATAGAAGTGGTCTTGCAGTAGTAATTAATGTGTTATGGGTTAGATGGCATGATTTATGTGGAAATGTATGTGTGGCCTGGAGGCAAAGTACAAAGGGGGCCTGTCTTTGAAACTAGTGGACTGGGACAGGCTGCAAGAATGTGTACTTCCTAATCTCAATGCTTCTCCTGAATGATAAGAAGTCCGGGAGATGTGTGGAGGAGGACAAAGGTTCTGGGCTGGGACAATAAAACCACCTGCCAAGCCACAGAGATTCATTGTCCAAGACTCAGGAGGGGGAAGGGCTGTAATAATTATACTAGTTGACTGCACATATCATGCAAATAGAGGACGAAGTGAGAGTGATATGGCGTGAGAACACCTTTCGTAAACAAAAGCTGAAGAACATATGCACATCCGGGGACTTTCCGCAGGTGCTGGAGTTGTAGGCAAACTCATGGAAAACAGAAAGGAAAATGCTGCACACTGCTGTTCATGCTCCCAGGTGATATTTTTTTTACAATGTTTTGACCCTTAGGTCTTCATCAGGCATCCATATCCCAAGTGCGGGTGGAAGGTCCTATATATAGGGGCAGTACTCAGTGACATCACTTCCTGAAACAGGAAGTAAAAATGTATACCATAGTTTCACAATATTAACATTCAATGTATAAAAATATATGATCATACAGAGAATGTGATCAGTCTGTAAAGTAATATACAGTTGAAGTCGAGAGTTTACATACACCTCAGCCAAATACATTTAAACAATTTCACAATTCCTCACATTTAATCCTAGTAAAAATTCCCTGGGTTTGTTAGGATCACCACTTTATTTTAAGAATGTGAAATGTCAGAATAATAGTAGAGAATTATTTATTTAAGCTGTTCTGTCTTTCATCACATTCCCAGTGGGTCAGAAGTTTACATACACTCAATTAGTATTTGGTAGCATTGCCTTTAAATTGTTTTTAACTTGGGTTAAGCGTTTCAGGTAACCTTCCACAAGCTTTCCACAAAAAGTTGGGTACATTTTGTCCCATTCCTTCGGACAGAGCTGGTGTAACTGAATCAGGTAAGTAGGCCTCCTTGCTCGCACACACTTTTTCAGTTCTATCCACAAATATAGGATTGAGGTCAGGGTTTTGTGATGGTCACTCCAACAGCTTGACTTTTTGCTTGTTGTCCTTAAGTCATTTTGCCACAACTTTGGAAGTATGCTTGGGGTCATTGTCAATTTGGAAGACCCATTTGCAACGAAGCTTTAACTTCCTGACTGATGTTTTGAGATGTTGCTTCAATATGTCCACGTACTTTTCCTTCCTCATTTTATAATTTTCCGTCATTTTATGGCGGTTTTGTCATGTTTTGTCTTATATTGTCTTGTCATTTTGCTTTTCCCTCTGTTCGTTTTCCCCCTGCTGGTCTTTTTAGGTTCGTTCCCCTTTTTCTCTCTCCCTTCCTCTCTCTCTTCTCTCTATCGTTCCGTTCCTGCTCCCAGCTGTTCCTATTCCCCTAATCAATCATTTAGTCTTCCCACACCTGTTCCCTATCTTTTTCCCTGATTAGAGTCCCTATTTCTCCCCTTGTTTTCCGTTTCTGCCCTGTCGGATCCTTGTCTATTGTTCACCGTGCTGTGTCTGTGTATCGCCCTGTCGTGTCGTGTTTCCCTCAGATGCTGCGTGGTGAGCAGGTGTCTGAGTCTGCTACGTTCAAGTGCCTTCCCGAGGCAACCTGCAGTTCATGATCGAGTCTCCAGTCTGTTCTCGTCATTACGAGTGGAATTGTGCTTTATGATTGTATATTTACTTTACTGGATTAAAGACTCTGTTTTCGCCAAGTCGCTTTTGGGTCCTCATTCACCTGCATAACAGAAGGATCCGACCAAAGAATGGACCCAGCGACTACAGACGCTCGTAACACTGCCATCGAGATCCAAGGAGCCATGCTCAGCAGACACGAGCAGGAATTGTCTGCTGCTCGCCATGCCGTGGAGAACCTGGCCGCTCAGGTTTCCGACCTCTCTGGACAGTTCCAGAGTCTTCGTCTCGTGCCACCAGTTACTTCCTGGCCTGCCGAGCCTCCGGAACCTAGGGTTAATAACCCACCTTGCTACTCCGGGCAGCCCACGGAGTGCCGCTCCTTTCTCACCCAGTGTGATATTGTGTTCTCTCTCCAACCCAACACATACTCTAGAGAGAGAGCTCGGGTTGCTTACGTCATTTCACTCCTTACTGGCCGGGCTCGAGAGTGGGGCACAGCTATCTGGGAGGCAAGGGCTGATTGCTCTAACAATTACCAGAACTTTAAAGAGGAGATGATTCGGGTTTTTGACCGTTCAGTTTTTGGTAGGGAGGCTTCTAGGGCCCTGGCTTCCCTATGCCAAGGTGATCGATCCATAACGGATTACTCTATTGAGTTTCGCACTCTTGCTGCCTCTAGTGAGTGGAACGAGCCGGCGCTGCTCGCTCGTTTTCTGGAGGGACTCCACGCAGTGGTTAAAGATGAGATTCTCTCCCGGAGGTTCCTTCAAGTGTGGACTCTTTGATTGCTCTCGCCATCCGCATAGAACGACGGGTAGATCTTCGTCACCAGGCTCGTGGAAGAGAGCTCGCGTCAACGGTGTTTCCCTGCTCCGCATCGCAACCATCTCCCACCTCTGGCTCAGAGACTGAGCCCATGCAGCTGGGAGGTATTCGCATCTCGACTAAGGAGAGGGAACGGAGGATCACCAACCGCCTGTGCCTCTATTGCGGATTTGATGGACATTTTGTCAATTCATGTCCAGTAAAAGCCAGAGCTCATCAGTAAGCGGAGGGCTACTGGTGAGCGCTACTACTCAGGTCTCTCCATCTAGATCCTGTACTACTATGTCGGTCCATCTACGCTGGACCGGTTCGGGTGCTACATGCAGTGCCTTGATAGACTCTGGGGCTGAGGGTTGTTTCATGGACGAAGCATGGGCTCGGAAACATGACATTCCTTTCAGACAGTTAGACAAGCCTACGCACATGTTCGCCTTAGATGGTAGTCATCTTCCCAGTATCAGATTTGAGACACTACCTTTAACCCTCACAGTATCTGGTAACCACAGTGAAACTATTTATTTTCTGATTTTTCGTTCACCTTTTACACCTGTTGTTTTGGGTCATCCCTGGCTAGTATGTCATAATCCTTCTATTAATTGGTCTAGTAATTCTATCCTATCCTGGAACGTTTCTTGTCATGTGAAGTGTTTAATGTCTGCCATCCCTCCCATTTCTTCTGTCCCCACTTCTCAGGAGGAACCTGGCGATTTGACAGGAGTGCCGGAGGAATATCATGATCTGCGCACGGTCTTCAGTCGGTCCCGAGCCAACTCCCTTCCTCCTCACCGGTCGTATGATTGTAGTATTGATCTCCTTCCGGGGACCACTCCTCCTCGGGGTAGACTATACTCTCTGTCGGCTCCCGAACGTAAGGCTCTTGAGGATTATTTGTCTGTGTCTCTTGACGCCGGTACCATAGTGCCTTCTTCCTCTCCGGCCGGGGCGGGGTTTTTTTTTGTTAAGAAAAAGGACGGTACTCTGCGCCCCTGCGTGGATTATCGAGGGCTGAATGACATAACGGTTAAGAATCGTTATCCGCTTCCCCTTATGTCATCAGCCTTCGAGATTCTGCAGGGAGCCAGGTGCTTTACTAAGTTGGACCTTCGTAACGCTTACCATCTCGTGCGCATCAGAGAGGGGGACGAGTGGAAAACGGAGTTTAACACTCCGTGAGGGCATTTTGAGTACCGGGTTCTGCCGTTTGGTCTCGCCAATGCGCCAGCTGTTTTTCAGGCATTAGTTAATGATGTTCTGAGAGACATGCTGAACATCTTTGTTTTTGTCTATCTTGACGATATCCTGATTTTTTCACCGTCACTCGAGATTCATGTTCAGCACGTTCGACGTGTTCTACAGCGCCTTTTAGAGAATTGTCTCTACGTGAAGGCTGAGAAGTGCTCTTTTCATGTCTCCTCCGTTACTTTTCTCGGTTCCGTTATTTCCGCTGAAGGCATTCAGATGGATTCCGCTAAGGTCCAAGCTGTCAGTGATTGGCCCGTTCCAAGGTCACGTGTCGAGTTGCAGCGCTTTCTAGGTTTCGCTAATTTCTATCGGCGTTTCATTCGTAATTTCGGTCAAGTTGCTGCCCCTCTCACAGCTCTTACTTCTGTCAAGACGTGTTTTAAGTGGTCCGGTTCCGCCCAGGGAGCTTTTGATCTTCTAAAAGAACGTTTTACGTCCGCTCCTATCCTCGTTACTCCTGACGTCACTAGACAATTCATTGTCGAGGTTGACGCTTCAGAGGTAGGCGTGGGAGCCATTCTATCCCAGCGCTTCCAGTCTGACGATAAGGTTCATCCTTGCGCTTATTTTTCTCATCGCCTGTCGCCATCTGAACGCAACTATGATGTGGGTAACCGCGAACTGCTCGCCATCCGCTTAGCCCTAGGCGAATGGCGACAGTGGTTGGAGGGGGCGACCGTTCCTTTGTCGTTTGGACAGACCATAAGAACCTTGAGTACATCCGTTCTGCCAAACGACTTAATGCTCGTCAAGCTCGTTGGGCGTTGTTTTTCGCTCGTTTCGAGTTTGTGATTTCTTACCGTCCGGGTAGCAAGAACACCAAGCCTGATGCCTTATCCCGTCTTTTTAGTTCTTCTGTGGCTTCGACTGATCCCGAGGGGATTCTTCCTTATGGGCGTGTTGTCGGGTTGACAGTCTGGGGAATTGAAAGACAGGTTAAGCAAGCACTCACGCACACTGCGTCGCCGCGCGCTTGTCCTAGTAACCTTCTTTTCGTTCCTGTTTCCACTCGTCTGGCTGTTCTTCAGTGGGCTCACTCTGCCAAGTTAGCTGGTCATCCCGGTGTTCGAGGCACTCTTGCGTCTATTCGCCAGCGCTTTTGGTGGCCGACTCAGGAGCGTGACACGCGCCGTTTCGTGGCTGCTTGTTCGGACTGCGCGCAGACTAAGTCAGGTAACTCTCCTCCTGCCGGTCGTCTCAGACCGCTCCCCATTCCTTCTCGACCATGGTCTCACATCGCCCTAGACTTCATTACCGGTCTGCCTTTGTCTGCGGGGAAGACTGTGATTCTTACGGTTGTCGATAGGTTCTATAAGGCGGCACATTTCATTCCCCTCGCTAAACTTCCTTCCGCTAAGGAGACGGCACAAATCATCATCGAGAATGTGTTCAGAATTCATGGTCTCCCGTTAGACGCCGTTTCAGACAGAGGCCCGCAATTCACGTCACAGTTTTGGAGGGAGTTCTGTCGTTTGATTGGTGCGTCCGTCAGTCTCTCTTCCGGGTTTCATCCCCAGTCTAACGGTCAAGCAGAGAGGGCCAATCAGACGATTGGTCGCATACTACGCAGCCTTTCTTTCAGAAACCCTGCGTCTTGGGCAGAACAGCTCCCCTGGGCAGAATACGCTCACAACTCGCTTCCTTCGTCTGCTACCGGGTTATCTCCGTTTCAGAGTAGTCTGGGTTACCAGCCTCCTCTGTTCTCATCCCAGCTTGCCGAGTCCAGCGTTCCCTCCGCTCAAGCGTTTGTCCAACGTTGTGAGCGCACCTGGAGGAGGGTGAGGTCTGCACTTTGCCGTTACAGGGCACAGACTGTGAGAGCCGCCAATAAACGTAGGATTAAGAGTCCAAGGTATTGTTGCGGCCAGAGAGTGTGGCTTTCCACTCGCAACCTTCCTCTTACGACAGCTTCTCGTAAGTTGACTCCGCGGTTCATTGGTCCGTTCCGTGTCTCCCAGGTCGTCAATCCTGTCTTCCGCGACATCTTCGTCGCGTCCATCCTGTCTTCCATGTCTCCTGTGTCAAGCCCTTTCTTCGCACCCCCGTTCGTCTTCCCTCCCCCCCTCCCGTCCTTGTCGAGAGCGCACCTATTTACAAGGTACGTAGGATCATGGACATGCGTTCTCGGGGACGGGGTCACCAATACTTAGTGGATTGGGAGAGTTACGGTCCTGAGGAGAGGAGTTGGGTTCCGTCTCGGGACGTGCTGGACCGTTCACTTATTGATGATTTCCTCCGTTGCCGCCAGGATTCCTCCTCGAGTGCGCCAGGAGGCTCTCGGTGAGTGGGGGGGTACTGTCATGTTTTGTCTTATATTGTCTTGTCATTTTGCTTTTCCCTCTGTTCGTTTTCCCCCTGCTGGTCTTTTTAGGTTCGTTCCCCTTTTTCTCTCTTCCTTCCTCTCTCTCTTCTCTCTATCGTTCCGTTCCTGCTCCCAGCTGTTCCTATTCCCCCTAATCAATCATTTAGTCTTCCCACACCTGTTCCCTATCTTTTTCCCTGATTAGAGTCCCTATTTCTCCCCTTGTTTTCCGTTTCTGCCCTGTCGGATCCTTGTCTATTGTTCACCGTGCTGTGTCTGTGTATCGCCCTGTCGTGTCGTGTTTCCCTCAGATGCTGCGTGGTGAGCAGGTGTCTGAGTCTGCTAGGTTCAAGTGCCTTCCCGAGGCAACCTGCAGTTCATGATCGAGTCTCCAGTCTGTTCTCGTCATTACGAGTGGAATTGTGCTTTATGATTGTATATTTACTTTACTGGATTAAAGACTCTGTTTTCGCCAAGTCGCTTTTGGGTCCTCATTCACCTGCATAACAGGTTTTGGAGCAATGGCTTCTTCCTTGCTGAGCGGTCTTTCAGGTTATGTCGATATTCGGAGTCATTTTACTGTGGATATACAGTGGGGCAAAAAAGTATTTAGTCAGCCACCAATTGTGCAAGTTCTCCCACTTAAAAAGTTGAGAGGCCTGTAATTTTCATCATAGGTACACTTCAACTATTACAGACAAAATGAGAAGAAAAAAAATCCAGAAAATCACATTGTAGGATTTTTAATGAATTTGTTTGCAAATTAAACAGTCACACTCCAAACTCCACTATGGCCAAGACCAAAGAGCTGTCAAAGGACACCAGAAACAAAATTGTAGACCCGCACCAGGCTGTGAAGACTGAATCTGCAATAGGTAATCAGTTTGGTTTGAAGAAATCAACTGTGGGAACAATTATTAGGAAATGGAAGACATACAAGACCAATGATAATCTCCCTCGATCTGGGGCTCCACGCATGATCTCACTCCGTGGGGTCAAAATGATCACAAGAACGGTGAGCAAAAATCCCAGAACCACACGGGGGGACCTAGTGAATGACCTGCAGAGAGCTGGGACAAAAGTAACAAAGCCTATCATCAGTAACACACTACGCCGCCAGAGACTCAAATCCTGCAGTTCCAGACGTGTCCCCCTGCTTAAGCCAGTACATGTCCAGGCCCGTCTGAAGTTGGCTAGAGAGCATTTGGATGATCCAGTAGAAGATTGGGAGAATGTCATATGGTCAGATGAAACCAAAATATAACTTTTTGGTAAAAACTCAACTCGTCGTGTTTGGAGGACAAAGAATGCTGAGTTGCATCCAAAGAACACCATACCTACTGTGAAGCATGGGGGTGGAAACATCATGCTTTGGGGCTGTTTTTCTGCAAAGGGACCAGGACGACTGATCTGTGTAAAGGAAAGAATGAATGGGGCCATGTATCGTGAGATTTTGAGTGAAAACCTCCATCCCATCAGCAAGGGCATTGAAGATGAAACGTGGCTGGGTCTCAGCATGACAATGATCCCAAACACACCGCCCGGGCAACGAAGGAGTGGCTTCGTAAGAAGCATTTCAAGGTCCTGGAGTGGCATAGCCAATCTCCAGATCTCATCCCCATAGAAAATCTTTGGAGGGAGTTGAAAGTCCGTGTTGCCCAGCAACAGCCCCAAAACATCACTGCTCTAGAGGAGATCTGCATGGAAGAATGTGCCAAAATACCAGCAACAGTGTGTGAAAACCTTGTGAAGACTTACAGAAAATGTTTGACATCTGTCATTGCCAACAAAGGGTATATAACAAAGTATTGAGATAAACTTTTGTTATTGACCAAATACTTATTTTCCACCATAATTTGCAAATAAATTCATTAAAAATCCTACAATGTGATTTTCTGGATTTTTCTTTTAATTTTGTCTGTCATAGTTGAAGTGTACCTATGATGAACATTACAGTTCTCTCTCATCTTTTTAAGTGGGAGAACTTGCACAATTGGTGGCTGACTAAATACTTTTTTGCCCCACTGTAGATACATTTGTACCTGTTACATCCAGCATCTTCACAATGGCCTTCGCTGCTGTTCTGGGACTGATTTGCAGTTTTTGCACCAAAGCACATGCATCTCTAGGAGATAGAATGCTTCTCCTTCCTGAGCGGTATGACAGCTGCATGGTCCCATGGTCTTTAAACTTGCGTACTATTGTTTGTACAGATGAACAAGGTACCTTCAGGCATTTGGAAATTGCTCCAAATCAAATCAAATCAAATTTATTTATATAGCCCTTTACATCAGCTGATATCTCAAAGTGCTGTACAGAAACCCAGCCTAAAACCCCAAACAGCAAACAATGCAGGTGTAAAAGCACGGTGGCTAGGAAAAACTCCCTAGAAAGGCCAAAACCTAGGAAGAAACCTAGAGAGGAACCGGGCTATGTGGGGTGGCCAGTCCTCTTCTGGCTGTGCCGGGTAGAGATTATAACAGAACATGACCAAGATGTTCAAATGTTCATAAATGACCAGCATGGTCAAATAATAATAAGGCAGAACAGTTGAAACTGGAGCAGCAGCACAGTCAGGTGGACTGGGGACAGCAAGGAGCCATCATGTCAGGTAGTCCTGGGGCACGGTCCTAGGGCTCAGGTCCTCCGAGAGAGAGAAAGAAAGAGAGAATTAGAGAGAGCATATGTGGGGTGGCCAGTCCTCTTCTGGCTGTGCCGGGTGGAGATTATAACAGAACGTGGCCAAGATGTTCAAATGTTCATAAATGACCAGCATGGTTGAATAATAGTAAGGCAGAACAGTTGAAACTGGAGCAGGAGCATGGCCAGGTGGACTGGGGACAGCAAGGAGTCCTCATGTCAGGTAGTCCTGGGACATGGTCCTAGGGCCCAGGCCAGTTGAAACTGGAGCAGCAGCATGGCCAGGTGGACTGGGGACAGCAAGGAGTCATCATGTCAGATAGTCCTGGGGCATGGTCCTAGGGCTCAGGTCCTCCGAGAGAGAGAAAGAAAGAGAGAAGGAGAGAATTAGAGAACGCACACTTAGATTCACACAGGACACCTGAATAGGACAGGAGAAGTACTCCAGATAAACAAACTGACCCTAGCCCCCCGACACATAAACTACTGCAGCATAAATACTGGAGTCTGAGACAGGAGGGGTCAGGAGACACTGTGGCCCCATCCGAGGACACCCCCGGACAGGGCCAAACAGGAAGGATATAACCCCACCCACTTTGCCAAAGCACAGCCCCCACACCACTAGAGGGAAATCTTCAACCACCAACTTACCATCCTGAGACAAGGCCGAGTATAGCCCACAAAGATCTCCGACACGGTACAACCCAGGGGGGAGGTATACCATTTTTTCTGAGGTCTTGGTTGATTTATTTTGATATTCCCATTATGTCAAGCAAAGGCACTGAGTTTGAAAGTAGGCCTTGAAGTACATCCACAGGTACAGTGGGGAGAACAAGTATTTGATACACTGTCGATTTTGCAAATTTTCCCACTTACAAAGCATGTAGAGGTCTGTAATTTTATATCATAGGTACACTTCAACTGTGAGATACGGAATCTAAAACAAAACTCCAGAAAATCACATTGTATGATTTTTAAGTAATTAATTAGCATTTTATTGCATGACTTAAGTATTTGATACATCAGAAAAGCAGAACTTAATATTTGGTACAGAAACCTTTGTTTGCAATTACAGAGATCATACGTTTCCTGTAGTTCTTGATCAGGTTTGCACACACTGCAGCAGGGATTTTGGCCCACTCCTCCATACAGACCTTCTCCAGATCCTTCAGATTTTGGGGCTGTCGCTGGGAAATACGGACTTTCAGCTCCCTCCAAAGATGTTCTATTGGGTTCAGGTCTGGAGACTGGCTAGGCCACTCGAGGACCTTGAGATGATTCTTACGGAGCCACTCCTCAGTTGCCCTGGCTGTGTGTTTCGGGTCGTTGTCGTGCTGGAAGACCCATCTTCAATGCTCTTACTGAGGGAAGGAGGTTGTTGGCCAAGATCTCGCGATACATGGCCCCATCCACCCTCCCCTCAATACAGTGCAGTTCCACTGGGATCCTCTGCTTCTAACCCTATTACAGGGGCTGAGTCACTGGCTTACTGGTGCTACTTCATGCCGTCCCTAGCAGGGGTGCGTCACTTGAGTGGGTTGAGTTGCTGATGTGATCTTCCTGTCTGGGTTGGCGCCCCCCTTGGGTTGTGCCGTGGAGATCTTTGAGGGCTGTACTCAGCCTTGTCTCAGGATGGTAAGTTGGTGGTTGAAGATATCCCTCTAGTGGTGTGGGGGCTGTGCTTTAGCAAAGTGGGTGGGGTTATATCCTTCCTGTTTGGCCCCGTCCGGGGATATCATCGGATGGGGCCACAGTGTCTCCTGACCCCTCCTGTCTCAGCCTCCAGTATTTATGCTGCAGTAGTTTATGTGTCGGGGGGCTAGGGTCAGCTTGTTATATCTGGAGTACTTCTCCTGTCTTATCCGGTGTTCTGTGTGAATTTAAGTGTGCTCTCTCTAATTCTCTCTTTCTCTCTTTCTTTCTCTCTCTCTGAGGACCTGAGCCTTCGGACCATGCCTCAGGACGACCTGGCATGATCATTCCTTGCTGTCAACCAGTCCACCTGGCCGTGCTGCTCCTCCAGTTTCAACTGTTCTGCCAGGATTCCTGACCTGTTCACCGGATGTTCTACCTGTCCCAGACCTGCTGTTTTCAACTCTCTAGAGACAGCAGGAGTGGTAGAGATACTCTTAATGATCTGCTAACTTGCTGACTTGCTGCACCCTCGACAACTACTGTGATTATTATTATTTGTCCATGCTGGTCATTTATGAACATTTGAACATCTTGGCCATGTTCTGTTATAATCTCCACCCTGCACAGCCAGAAGAGGACTGGCCACCCCTCATAGCCTGGTTCCTCTCTAGGTTTCTTCCTAGGCTTTGGCCTTTCTAGGGAGTTTTTCCTAGCCACCGTGGTTCAACACATGCATTGCTTGCTGTTTGGGGTTTTAGGCTGGGTTTCTGTACAGCACTTTGAGATATCAGCTGATGTAGAAAGGGCTATATAAATACATTTTATTTTATTTTATTTGAGGTACACCTCGAATTGACTAAAATGATGACAATTTGTCTATCAGAAGCTTCTAAAGTCATGACATCATTTTCTGGAATTTTCCAAGCGGTTTAAGGCTTCTATGTGTTTTCCCTATGTCTCCGCTTGGCCTTAAAGAGGAGTTAGACTTGAAACTGTTTTAATAGTTGCAATAATTCTAAACTGTTTTTTAAAATTCTAATTGAATATTGTATGTGTATGTATATTACTATAAACAATGATTACATTATTTGTGTATGATCATATATTTTGATACATTGAATGTTAATATTGTGAAACAATGTTATACATTTTTACCCCCTGTTTCAGGAAGTGATGTTACTGAGTACTGCCCCTATATATAGGACCTTCCACCCCCACTTGGGAAATGGATGCCCGATGAAGACCTCAAGGTCAAAACATTGTAAATAAATCTCACCTGGGAACATGAGCAGCAGTGTGCTGCGTATTCCTTTCTGTCTTCCAACACCTTTCGTAAAACCTGCTGCCTGACGGGGACTCCAGGGTGAAAACATAATTATGTGTTTTTAGAGCCTTCATTTTTGTGGACACCAGCAGAACAGTATCCCCAAGGTTTAGAGTCAGGCTGAGGGAGGTGGGAATTGTCATGTTATCAAACTTCGGTTTTTGCCATATGTGATTATAAATAGCTTAACACATTACTAATACTTGTCATATTTTGTGTTTTCTTTTGCTTTTCAAGTCTTTTGCTATCACTCTCTTAGGAACCCGAAGGAGGTTGTGAAAGTCAAAAGCTCCAGATGAAATGTCATTCGATGTCATTCAATGTCATCAGTTGTACAACAGGAGGGGTAATGGCAAATAGGGTGGGAGTAAGAGGGTGCATAGTGTGATTATAAGGTTGAGGCCAGGGCTTCATAGTCAGGGGCTGTCAGTCTCGGAGGTGTACACATACAAATCAACTGATAATATTAATCATGTTTTCTCTTCTGTTCATTTATAAGTAATTTCAAAGTTTATATAATGTAGAATGTATGGAGTATGGAGTTACTATTCAAAAAGTTGGGCTGTTGGATTATAGCTTGAAATATACTTATTCATGTTACCATACTAGAATTTATTGATTGCTTATATAAGGAATGTATATGATAGGGTCAATAAAGGGTGGATAGGAACTGGGTATATGGAAAGTTGCTAAGTGCAGAAAGTTCATATTCTGTACCATGTTTCCACAAAGGTCATGTTTCTATAAGGAAGGAACTAGGGAGGAGCAAAGGTCAATAGTTTCCTGATTTATTGGCCAGATGTAATTGACGTTTATAAATATATGTTCATTTGTGTTCAAACTGAATGTCAAGCAAAAAGCTATCAAGACTCCTGCTTCCAAATGTCAAGTTCATAAATCTGTAAAATAGCCTTCAAATCACAATAAATCCATTATTTATTTTAGACAGGCCGCTAGAAGACAGCAGTGTATGTGCAAAGTTTTAGACTGATCCAATTAATCGTTGCATTTATGTTCAAACTAGTGTATCAAGACTTCCCAAATGTCAAGTTCATAACTGTGCACTCTCCATAACACCACAAGCCACTAATGCATTGGAACATCACATTTAAAAGTAAATCCATTATTTAAATCCATTTTTAGACAGGCCGCTCAAACAATTGCATGGTATTCTTTCACTGTAATAACTACTTTAAATTGGGCAATGCAGTTAGATTAAGAATAATTTAAGCTTTCTGCCAATATCAGATATGTCTATGTCCTGGGAAATTTTCTTGTTACTTACAACCTCATGCTTATCGCATTAGCCTACGTTAGCTCAACCATCCCGATGGGGACCCACCAATCCTGCAGAGGTTTTAATTTAGAGCTATTTATGTAACTCTAGTTATGATAAAAATGTTGGGCTATATGTTTTGATTTTTAATACATTCTAAGGCAGCGTGATATGACTCGAATGATGATTTGAAAAAAAGTTGAACGAAAGGCATGAGCTCTGCTTTGTTTTTTGAGCAGGCTGTACACACTTCATCAGTCTCTCATTCACAATTTGACAAGCACTTGATAATGCCTCAAATTTCCCGTTGGCTGCATCCCATTTGTGTCGCCATAATCCCCCTAAATAAATCCATTCCTTTAACAGCCAGTGGCCAATATACCCTTGAGCTGAATATAATAATTATAATTCTCTTATCCCCGCTACCTGCCAAAGCACACCTCACTCACATGGCTCTCAGTCACCTGATTGGGTCTTTCTCACAGGCTACAAGTGAACACAATCACATCGAGGACGCAACTGTGTGTCGTCCTTATCCAATTCGAGGCACATTTTAAAGATTTTGGAAGAACTGTCCACATTTACTTTTGGTCAGCAAACAAGATGAGTAATCCTAACAAAAAGCAAAAGCACTAGCCTATGTCAATCTACTATCCCCCATAGTACAAAAAGTTGAACTATTCTGTGCGAGAAATAAATATTCCAAACATAGCCTGACACAGTTATGGCATGCGATAAATCACAAATGAATACAACCACTAGCATAAAAAACTATTTTAAGCAATGGGCCTGACGCAACAGATGAGAACTTTTAGCATGTAATGTTGATAAACTATTAGGATATTTCTTCACATTATAAGTGTAGCTATGTGCACACGGCAGTAAACTATAAGCACAAATGTTCCATTAGCAGGAAAACACCATTCTCAAAAGTGACCACAAATGCGATTATATATGTAATGCTTTTATTATAAAGGTGCATTTTTATGGTGAAAATGTTCCTTACCAAACTTGAAACTCACACGTTGCGTATGCATGCCAGCTAGGCTCTACACCCATTGTAAAGAGGATTAATTGGCTTAATTTTAAGAAGTTATTTGGCCACTTTAGTTGTGATTCAAACCTTATCAAAAGATCTCCTGAGTGGCACTGAATCTCTGTGCTAGAGGCATCATTACAGACCGTGGTTCGATTCCAGGCTGTATCACAACTGGCTGTGATTGGGAGGTCCAAAGGGCAGCGCACAATTGGCCCAAGGCCGGGATAGGCCATCATTGTAAATAAGAATTTGTTCTTAACTGACTTGCCTAGTTAAATAAAGGTTAAATAAAACAAATATATATATAAAATATAGGCCTATGGGCTAGGCTGCATGAGTTGCATTAAGCTGGGCATCATTCACAAGTGATAGACTAATATTGTCACCCATCACACTGTTCTTGATTTAATGTTGTCTTTATATATACTAAATAATATATCTGTGCAATTTGTTTTGATTTAGAATGGACCATTATCATGCACCTGTCTCAAAACAGGGGCAGCGGGGGAAAAATTACATCATCTATGCACTTAAATAACAAATGGAGGATGTTTTTCTTGCAGTTCATTTTCATGCCAGCCAAGTAGGCTATACTCCTGTTTTTAAAGAGAAGCAATGTGCTTAATATTAGGCAAGATGAGAAGTAAATATAGTAGGCATAGCCTTTAGAAAGCTGATGGGATCCTCCTCTTTTTAATAGAGGCCATCACTCTGTTTTCTCACACAATTGCAAAGCCTATTGGAATGTTGTGCAACACGAGATCATGGGCTCTCATGAAGTGTTTGACTAGATTTATGATTACATGTGCATTGATGTCAGAGTGATTAGAGGGACAATAGAGTGCGGAGTACCAGGTTTGATAGGCTAATAATGACCATCAGCAGCATCAGTTTGGAGAAGCCTAATTACCGTGACTAAACGGTCACATGGAATTCTACTGCGATCACGACTCGTAACCGCCAGTGTGGTGGTCACCGTAACAGCCCTAATCATACCTTGTCTTTGCAGCTGTATGACCCTGTAACAATACAGAGGCGGATGCAAGATGCAAGCAACGATGGTTTAACCTGTTAGTCCTATAGGGGCAGTATTTCATTTTTGGATAAAAAGACGTGCCCGTTTTTAGCGCAATATTTTGTCACGAAAAGATGCTCGACTATGCTTGGAATTGATAGTTTTGGAAAGAAGACACTCTGACGTTTCCAGAACTGCAAAGATTTTCACTGTGAGTGCCTTAGAACAAAACCTACAGGCAAAACCAAGATGTTTGAGCGACCAGGAAATCAACAGGATTTCTGATGGCACGTTTTCCATGATCGCCTTATATGGCTGTGAATGCGACAGGAATGAACGGACACTTCCTATCGTTTCCCAAGGTGTCTGCAGCATTGTGACGTATTTGTAGGCATATCATTGGAAGATTGACCATAAGAGACTACATTTACCAGGGGTCCCGACGGTGTCTGTGTGGAAATTGGTGCGCAAAAGTCAGGTACCAGTATTTTTCCATCCAAATCTGAGAACAATGCAGGCTTCCAGGAATGGCATTTCAATGAAGAGATATATGACAAAACACCTTGAGGATGGATTCAAACAACGTTTTCCATGTTTCAGTCGATATTATGGAGTTAATTCGGAAAAAAGTTTGACGTGTAGGTGACTGAATTTTCGGTTAGTTTCAGCCAAATGCATAGTAACAAAACGGAACGTTGTGTCCTACACAAGCATCTTTCAGGAAAAACTGGACATCTGCTATGTAACTGAGAGTCTCCTCATTGAAACATCTGAAGTTCTTCAAAGGTAAATTATTTTATTTGATCCCTTTGCTGGTTTTTGTGAATATGTTGCGTGCTAAATGCTAACGCTAAATGCTAAGCTAGCTATCACCACTCTTACACAAATTATTGATTTTCTCTGGTTCTAAAGCATATTTTGAAAATCTGAGACGACAGGATTGTTAAGAAAAGGATAAGCTTGAGGATAGGCATATTTATTTCATTTCATTTGCGATTTTTAGAAATCGCTAACGTTGCGTTATGGTAATGAGCTTGAGGCTATGATTACGCTACCGAATACGGTGTGGGTAGGACTAACAGGTTAATGAATACAATTTATATCAGCAACAGGACAGACAGACTGTACTCAGATGGAATCCGACCCAGGGACTAGGGCGCATCCTCCGGTGATAGTGTGCTGAGAAATCCAGGGGAGTGTGTCCGGATGGGAAGGAAGGAGCACAGCAGATAATCCACACAAGGGCGGCGAGAGATGAGCACTGACACATGACACAACCTCAGGGAAGTAACAACACAACCTCAGGGAAGTAACAACGATCTGACAACAAGAAACACTGGTTACAGAACATATAAAGGGAAGATAAGTGGTTCCAGCTGGCGCAGACAATCAGGCCGAGATTTGGAACCACGCCCACACAAACACGGGAGAGAGAAGAGAGAGAGAGAGAGAGAGAGAGAGAGAGAGAGAGAGACAGGTTTTATTTTAGACACATGAAAGGTAGGATGAATTCTCCTATATGCCGGAGGAAGCTTGAGCCGGACCGCCACCGGACTAATGATCCTGGTGACTCTGAACGGGCCGATAAATTTGGGGGCAAGCTTGTTCGAAACGGATCGGAGTGGAATGTTCTTAGTAGAAAGCCACACTCTTTGGCCAACGACGTATACCAGAGGCTTCGACCGGTGGCGATCGGCCTTAGCCTTGGTGCGCGCCCCCACCCGGAGAAGAGTCTCACGGGCTCTGCTCCATGCGTGACGGCACCTCTGGATGAAAGCGTGAGCGGAGGGAACAGTGACCTCGGACTCCGTACTGGGAAAGATAGGTGGCTGGTAACCTAAACTATACTCAAACGGAGAGAGACCCGTGGCTGCCACTGGCAACGAATTGTGAGCGTACTCAACCATAGAGAGTTGTTGACTCCAGGAAGAGGGATTCTTAGAAACCAAACATCGCAACACTCTCTCCAAATCTTGGTTGGCCCTCTCCGTTTGACCGTTGCTCTGGGGATGAAACCCTGAAGACAGGCTGACACTTGTTCCCAGTAACCTACAAAACTCTTGCCAAAACTTGGACACAAATTGGGGCCCCCTGTCAGAAACTACGTCCATCGGCAGGCCATGTAAGCGAAAGACGTGATCCACGACAGTTACCGCTGTCTCCTTGGCAGATGGTAATTTAGGCAAGGGAATAAAATGAGCCGCCTTCGAGAACCGGTCCACCACGGTCAAAACAACTGTCTTGCCCTGGGAGGGTGGAAGGCCGGTAACAAAATCTAGCGCGATGTGGGACCAGGGTCTCGAAGGGACCGACAGCGGTTGGAGTAACCCAGCTGGGGGTCGATTAGAAGTCTTCCCGGTGGCACAAACCGAGCAAGCCAAGACGAAACTGTGAATGTCACGAGCCATCAGTGGCCACCAAAAGCGTTGCTTAACCAAAAAGCTAGTGCGGCTGACTCCTGGATGACACGCTACGTTGGAGCAATGCCCCCACCGAATAACATCGGACCGACACCCCTCCGGCACAAACAACCGATTAGGCGGGCAACCGGGCGGAGGCGTTACCCCTTCTAAGGCCGTTTTGACCCTCGATTCAACCTCCCATGTGAGTGTGGAGACCACTCGGGTCCCGGGTAGGATGCACTCGGGAGTGGATGGGCGTTCGGAATGGTCAAAAATGCGAGAAAGGGAATCGGGTTTGACATTCTTGGAACCCGGGCGATACGAGAGAGAGAAGTCAAAACGTCCGAAAAAGAGTGCCCACCGCGCCTGCCTGGAGTTGAGTCGCTTAGCGGTTCTGATATATTCCAAATTCTTGTGATCGGTCCAAACTATAAAAGGTACCCCCGACCCCTCTAACCAATGGCGCCACTCCTCCAGTGCTAACTTCACTGCCAACTCTCTGTTGCCAATGTCGTAGTTGCGTTCCGCAGGTGATAACCGATGGGAAAGGAACGCGCAAGGGTGCATCTTGTCGTCAGAAGAGGAACGTTGGGAAAGTACCGCACCTATCCCCACCTCTGAAGCGTCCACCTCCACCACGAACTGACGCGAGGGATCGGGAGCTATGAGGATGGGAGCCGAAACAAAGCGGCTCTTGAGTTTGGCGAATGCAGCCTCGGCTGTATCGGACCACCTGAACGTCACTCTGGGGGAGGTTAAGGCGGTAAGAGGAGCGACTATCTGACTAAAGTTGCGAACGAAACGCCGGTAGAAATTGGCGAATCCCAGAAACCTCTGTAGGGCCTTACGGGAATCTGGGCTAGGCCAATCCACCACAGCCTTAACCTTGTCAGGATCCATGCGAATACCTTCAGTCGAGACGATGTAACCTAGGAATGGAACGGATTGTGCATGAAAAATGCATTTCTCCGCCTTGACAAAAAGTCCATTCTCCAACAACCTCTGAAGCACTCGTCTGACGTGCTGAACGTGTTCCTGGAGAGAAGAAGATAAAATCAGTATGTCATCCAGGTAAACATATATGAACTGATCAATCATATCTCTCAGTACGTCATTGACGAGTGCCTGGAAAACCGCTGGGGAGTTGGATAGCCCAAAAGGCATGACCAAATATTCGAAGTGCCCTCTGGGGGTGTTAAACGCGGTCTTCCATTCGTACCCCCCCTTATGCGAACCAAATGATATGCATTACGTAAATCCAACTTAGTGAACACGGATGCTCCCTGTAACCTTTCAAAGGCTGAGGACATCAACGGTAAGGGATAGGTATTCTTCACTGTGATGTTATTCAACCCACGGTAATCAACGCAAGGACGCAGAGATCCGTCCTTCTTCCCCACAAAGAAGAACCCCGCCCCGCTGGAGAAGAGGAAGGACGAATGAATCCAGATGCCAGAGAATCAGAGATGTATCTCTCCATAGCCTCCCTCTCCGGAACAGAGAGTGAATATAACTTGCCTTTAGGCGGAGACTCACCTGGCAATAATTCTATTGCACAGTCATAGGGACGATGCGGAGGAAGAGAAGCAGCACGGGACTTACTGAACACCTCCTTCAGGTCAAGGTATTCAACGGGCACGTTAGACAAATCCACTGCCTCCTCTAGAAACACAGAATCAGACACAGACGAACAAGCAGACACTAAACATGACTCAAGACACTTGTTACTCCACATGGATATAGATTTATGAACCCAGTCAACTCTGGGGTTGTGTTGGATGAGCCAAGGGTGGCCGAGAACTAATGGTGCAAGGGGTGAGTCCATGAGTAGAAATGATAGTGTCTCAGTGTGATTGCCAGAAGTGATGAGTGTGATAGGTTCAGTGGTGTGAGAAATGTTGGGGAGTTCTTGACCATTGAGAGCGTTGACGGATAACTTGTGCGTGAGTGAGTTGATAGGAATCTGGAGTTTGTGAGCGAGCTTGGTGTCCATGAAATTACCCTCTGCTCCTGAGTCCAGTAAGGCTTGGGTGTTGTGCGTGTGGGTGGCCCATCTTAGTCTTACCGGGAGGAGAGTAGATGATGAGGTCTTCTCTGTGGTGACACCACCCGATAGTAGCCTCATGCTTACTACCGGGCCTGATCTTTTACCGGGCAGGAGTGGATAAAATGGCCCGCTCTACCACAGTAGAGACAGAGTCCTTGGGATCTCCGCCTCTCCCTCTCTTCCCGAGAGAGGCGAGCTCTCCCCAGCTGCATGGGTTCGTGAGCGGTGGCTGAACTGGCCGTGTTCCCGCCGCTGGCATGCCAGCCCTCCGTGTCGTTATATGGTCTGTTAGGGCATGCTCGGCGGCCAATACGACTCAGACGAGCGTCGACCCTCAAGGCTAGTTCCACTAGTCCATTTAAACTCCTGGGAAGGTCCAGAACATAAATCTCCTTCTGGATCCGGTCCTCCAGCCCATGCAGGAACATGTCCCACTGCGCCTCCTCGTTCCACTGACACTCTGCGGCCAGAGTGCGGAATTGGATGGAGTATTCCGATACGGAACGGTCTCCTTGGCGAAGGTCAGCGAGTAGTCTGGCCGCCTCTCTACCCGCCACGGCCCGATCGAAAACCCTTCTCATCTCCTCGGAGAGTGTCTGGAAAGAGGTGCAGCATGGGTCCTGGTTCGCCCACACCGCCGTTCCCCAAAGAGCCGCTTTGCCTGATAGCAGTGTGAGTACGAATGCTACCTTAGACTGTTCACGGTTGAAGGTCCGTGGCTGCAACGAGAAATGCATGGAACATCTCGTAAGAAAATCTCTGCAATAGTCAGGATCACCTGAATAACCCTCTGGTGTCGGTAGCCGTGGCTCTAGCTGGGAATCCGGCTCTGGCGGGGCGGGTTGAACTGCCGGTGTAGGTGGCGCAGCGGAACCCCTCAGATGTTGTAATTGTTGGGTCAGCTGGGATACCTGCGTCGCAATGGCTTGTACTGCCCGACCTGTGCTGGAGACGTTCTCCTCTTGTTGATCCATTCTCGTGATACTGCGGGAAATGAATTCGGTCAGACTCGTTGAACTCGCTGCATCCATGGTCTGGTCAGATCGTTCTGTAACAATACAGAGGCGGATGCAAGATGCAAGCAACGATGGTTTAATGAATACAATTTATATCAGCAACAGGACAGACAGACTGTACTCAGACGGAATCCGACCCAGGGACTAGGGCGCATCCTCCGGTGATAGCGTGCTGAGAAATCCAGGGGAGTGTGTCCGGATGGGAAGGAAGGAGCACAGCAGATAATCCACACAAGGGCGGCGAGAGATGAGCACTGACACACGACACAACCTCAGGGAAGTAACAACACAACCTCAGGGAAGTAACAACGATCTGACAACAAGAAACACTGGTTACAGAACATATAAAGGGAGGATAAGTGGTTCCAGCTGGCGCAGACAATCAGGCCGAGATTTGGAACCACGCCCATACAAACACGGGAGAGAGAGAGAGAGAGAGAGAAAAGAGAAAGAGAGAGGGAGGCAGTGGATTCATGAACCGTGACAGACCCAGGGGGTGAATAAACTTAGTTTGAGCTTTTTCTAGTCGTCCGTTTGAGTTTTTACTCCGTTTGTTCAGTGACAAATATTGAAAATATTAACTAGAGCCGAGATGGAGAGAAAATGTGATAAACACTGATTCCCAGAGGGTATCATGTAGACAGATGCATCTTGTTACACATGTTCAGTTGCATTAAATGCATTAAAATGCATTAAAATGGAAACAAAAGCATATGTATAAGACATTCATTCTAAGCAAAAATAACAGCCTGTATGATACTTTGTGAATGCATAGCAGCCATGTAGTTTTTTGTTCACTCTCCATGTTAAGGGAATAGAGGGGACAGGACTAATTTGATCCTGAGCAGCATGAGTACCTGTCAGGTTTCATGTGGAGCTGAGCAGCCTGGTCGCCTGCAGCACAGAGTTAAAGGTGACCGATGAACAGGTGACAGGTGTAACTGGCTCTGGTTCCCAGCATGTCCCAGACACAGAGGCACAGTGTTGTGTCTGAGGAGCCGACAGGGTTGTCAGGGTTCGTCTCAGCTTCACAAACCTGGGAACACATTCTACCACAACATCATTACTCTGCTAAGGAAGACGGATCGCTTTACAGCCTCTATATTCCAATAGGTCTACATTGTACGGGTGTTGAACGTTCCTATTTGCAACAAGAGATGAGCACTCTCTTAGTCAAAGGCACAGCCAGCCAAGACCAATGGGATGAGATCTGTGTCTTTGCAGATCTTATCCTCTCAGCCTCTAGGGATGCCATCCAAGGCCTTGTGGTGGTTGGGGAGAGAGCCTATATGGCCTAACTTATCCAGCCTCTCGGACAAGGGAAATAGCAGATTTCCTCGACTCTCATTTCGTGCCGAAGAATCTGTCTGGACCTTCTGTCGCCACCATGCGGCAGAAGTGTGAACTTTGCAAGAAGGTAGGTGAAGCCTTCAACTTTGTTTTTGCCCCGGAGGACGGGGAAACATGGCAACCCAGTCTCCCCTTCCACAAGTGAAGGCTTCAAGGGAGGGCAATACAAAACCTCCAGTGACTCAGCAGGCTGCAAACCCACAGTTCGGGTCTCGTAACAGAGCCCAACAGTGGGGGGAAATGGGCCTTTGCTGCAACTGCATGAGAATTTATTCGAATTTGTAAGATTCTTGTTTGCATAAAATAGACGGAGACCAGTCTTATCAATAATAGGTATTAGAATGTATTCTCGGAGCCCACTGCCACGCTACCACGAGCAACAGTTTATATACAATAACATGACGTCCTTTCATTGCTTCTAGAATGAATCTCCTCCACTCGACTGAGACAAAGGAACTTTAAAAGTTCATTCTGACCCACTAGCACATACACAGGACACAGAACACAACTAAGTTAACTTTTGATCCCTCACCGTTATTGATCACCACTTAGCTGATAGTTCTAATTAACAGAAAACCTAGGAATGCACTCACCGCCTTATCTAAAACACCCCAGAGCTCAGTTTCGTCGGTTCAACCATAGGGTAACGACCCTATCTGCTTACTTAACCCACTCCTCTCCAGACTAGTTTTGGAATGGTGTTCGTTATACTTAATTACTCCTTGTCCGTGTCACACAATCCCTTCTTATGAACTCATATTGTTAATCAGATATAATAAAACAGAGTATAAGTTTACTTAGTTAGAATTCCATTTAAAATGAGAATATTGTTCAGTCATTTATTCATAATATTCGTAACAGTGGCTCTACAAAGTATTGACTTTGGGGGGGATGAATAGTTATGCACGCTCAAGTTTGTTTCTTGTTTGTTTCACAAGAGAAAATATTTTGCATCTTCAAAGTGGGAGCCATGTTGTGTAAATCAAATTTACACCCCCCCCCCCCCAAAAAAAATCACATTTATTTCCAGGTTGTAAGGCAACAATATTGGAAAAATGCCAAGGGGCATGTATAACTATTAATTCAAGATGGCGTAGCAGTGCAGACGTGGTTTGTTGTCCTCTCGTTTACTTGTTGTATTTTTCATCTTTTTTTGTATATATTCCAATTAATTTTATCTTTTTCCATTTTAAATTAAATATACCTTCCGGTAACCTGCCTCACTCAATGTGACACGGATCCGCTATTTTTCTTTAGACCCTATAGCCAAAACTTTCGTCAGAAGGTAGCCAGCTAATTTAGTTACTAGCCATTTAGTCATTGTTAGCCACTGCTAGCGGCTTTTACCCTCTGCTCAGGCACCAGACGTTTTTTTAGCCTGGATAATACCTGCCAGCCTCAGACTGTATTTCTCCACTACAACGCCAGATTCCTGCTGACCATTGATCATCACAGCTCGCTATCTTCAACTGAGTGACTCAACCCCGAAGCTAGACCTGAGCTGGCTAGCAAATGAAATTCCCACAACTACGATACCTCTTTTGCCATCTGGCCCGGTCCCTTCCTCGACACGGCATCCCGCCGTACCACCACAACTGGTCCGCAGACGTAATTCCATCAGCTGTGCCTTCAACCGGCCACTGCTAACGCTGTCTCCCACGTGCTAGCGTAGTAACGACTACCTAGCTGCTTCCCTGTTTCGTCTATTGCTGTACACTGGACCCTATGATCACTTGGCTACATAGCTGATGCCTGCTGGACTGTTAATTTATCACGGTACTCCACGTTGTTAACCTTTCTTTATCTGTCGGCCCCAGCCCCGAACTCAGGCCCTATGTGTAGTTAACCGACTCTCTCTGCCCATTCATCGCCATTTTACCTGTTAGCTGATTAGCTGTTGTTGTCTTACCCGTTGTTGACTAAGCTAGCTCTCCCAATCAACACGTGTGATTGCTTTATGCCTCGCTTTGTCTCTCTCAAAAGTCAATATGCATTGTATACTGTTGTTTAGGATAATTATCATTGTTTCAGTAAACTGAGGAGCCCCTAGTCCCACTGTACATGCCTTAGATACCTCCTTTGTCCCATCTCCCACACATGCGGTGACCTCACCCAGTATAACCAGCATGTCCAGACATGCAACCTCTCTTATAATCACTCAGGGCCTGGGTTTACCTCCACTGTACCCACAACCCACCATACACTTGTCTGCACATTATGCCCTGAATCTATTCTACCACGCCCAGAAATCTGCTCCCTTTTTTCTCTGTCCCCAACGCACCAGATGACCAGTTTTGCTAGCCTTTAGCCGTACCCTCATCCTACTTCTCCTCTGTTCCTCTGGTGATGTGGAGGCTAACCCAGGCCCTGTGTGTCCCCAGGCACTCTCATTTGTTGACTTCTTTAATCGAAAAAGCCTTGGTTTCATGCATGTTAAAATCAGAAACCTCCTCCCTAAGTTTGTTTTACTCACTGCTTTAGCACACTCCGCCAATCCCGATGTCCTTGCCGTGTCTGAATCCTGGCTTAGGAAGGCCAGATTTCCATACCCAACTACAACATTTTCCGTCAAGACAGAACTGCCAAAAGGGGAGGAGTTGCAATCTACTGCAAAGTTCAGTCATACTTTCCAGGTCTAATTAATCTCACCAGAAATAAGTCTCTCACTGTTGCCACATGTTATAGACCCCCCCCAGCTCCCAGCTGTGCCCTGGACACAATTTATGAATTGATTTCCCCCCATCTATCTTCAGAGTTAGTTCTGTTAGGTGACCTAAACTGGGATATGCTTAACACCCCAGCAGTCCTACAATCTATGCTTGATGCCCTCAATCTCACACAAATGATCAAGGTAAGCACCAGGTACAACCTTAAATCCATAAAGATGGGCACCCTCATAGATATTATCCTGACCAACTTGCCCTCCAAATACACCTCTGCTGTTTCCAAATACACCTCTGCTGCTTTCTTCCTGGCAACCCCAACCCCGGCCAACAGCTCTGCACCCCTCGCAGCTACTTGCCCGAGCCTCGCCAGCTTCTCCTTCACCCAAATCCAGATCGCAGATGTTCTGAAAGAGCTGCAAAACCTGGACCCGTACAAATCAGCTGGGATAGACAATCTGGACCCTCTCTTTCTAAAATGATTTTGTTGCAACCCCTATTACCAGTCTGTTCAACCTCTCATTTCATCCGAGATCCCTAAAGATTGAAAAGCTGCCGTGGTCTCCCCCTCATCAAATGGGGTGACACTCTAGTCCCAAACTGTTACTGACCTATATCCATCCTGCCCAGCTTTTCTAAAGTCTTTGAAAGCCAAGTTAATAAACAGATCACTGACCATTTCGAATCCCACCATACTTTCTCCGATGTGCAATCCGGTTTCCGAACCGGAAACGGGTGCACCTCAGCCACGTACAAGGTACTAAATGATATCATAACCATCGATAAAAGACAGTACTGTGCAGCAGTCTTCATCGACCTGGCCAATGCTTTCGACTCTGTCAATCACCGTATTCTTATTGGCAGACTCAATAGCCTTGGTTTCTCAAATGACTGCCTCGCCCTGTTCACCAACTACTTTGCAGATAGAGTACAGTGTGTAAAATCGGAGCACATGTTATCCAGACCTCTGGCAGTCTCTATGGGTTTGCACTGAGTTCAATTCGCAGGCCGACTCTTTTCTCTGTATATATCAACGATGTCGCTCTTGATTCCCTGATCCACCTCTACGCAGACGACACCATTCTGTATACATCTGGCCCTTCCTTGGACACTGTGTTAACTAACCTCCAAACGAGCTTCAATGTCTCCAACTGCTCTTAAACGCTAGCAAAACCAAATGCATGCTTTTCAACCGTTCACCGCCCGCACCCCCCCGCCCGACTGGCATCACTACTCTGGACGGTTCTAACCTAGAATACGTGGACAACTACAAATACCTAGGTATCTGATTAGACTTTAATTTCTCCTTCCAGACTCATATCAAACAATTCCAATCCAAAATCAAATCTAGAATCGGCTTTCTATTTCGCAACAAAGCCTCCTTCACTCACGCCGCCAAACTTACCCTGGTTAAACTGACTATCCTACCGATCCTCGACTTCGGCAATGTCATCTACAAAATAGCTTCCAATACTCTACTCAGGAAAATGGATGCAGTCTGTCACAGTGCCATCCGTTTTCTTACCATAGCGCCTTATACCACACACCTCTGCGACCTGTATGCTGTAGTCGGCTGGCCCTCGCTACATATTCGTCACCAGACCCACTGGCTCCAGGTCATCTACAAGTCTATGCTAGGTAAAGATCTGCCTTATCTCAGCTCACTGGTCACGATAACAACACCCACCCGTAGCATGCACTTCAGCAGGTATATGTCACTGGTCATCCCCAAAGCCAACACCCCCTTTGGCCGCCTTTCCATCCAGTTCTCTGCTGCCAGTGACTGGAAGAAATTGCAAAAATCGTTGAAGCTGGGGACTTACATTTCCCTCACTAACTTTAAACATCAGCTATCTGAGCAGCTAACCGACCGCTGCAGCTGTACATAGTCTATCTGTAAATAGCCCACCCAACCTACCTACCTCATTCCCATATTGTTTTTATTTACTTTGCTGCTCTTTTGCACACCAGTATCACTACTTACACACCATCATCTGCTCATCGTTTGCTCATCTATCACTCCAGTGTTAATCTGCTAAATTGTAATTACTTTGCTACTATGGCCTACTTATTGCCATACCTCCTCATGCCATTTGCACACACTGTATATAGACTTTCTTTTTTCTGTTGTGTTGACTGTACACTTGTTTATTCCATGTAACTCTGTGTTGTTTCTGTCGCACTGCTGTGCTTTATCTTGGCCAGATCACAGTTGTAAATGAGAACTTGTTCTCAACTAGCTTACCTGGTTAAATAAAGGTGAAATAAAAAATAAAAATATAAATAAATACTTTCGCAAGCCACTGTAAGTTAGTGACATAACAGCTAGACTTGCTTACAATGTACCACATCTCTGGTGAGCACAAGGGAGACATGTAATATTGTTCAGAAATGTGCCAACTAAGCTTACATTTCAAGTCCACGGGGGGTAGAATTGGGGGAAGGTATCGTGGGGGGATATTGGAGGAAACATTACTATGATGGGGGATTTATCAATAAAGAGGGGGGAGGACACAGGAGAAGTTTATAAGCTAAATAATAATAAAAACACTGGAAAGGGGGTCTGAGCTGGCAACCCTGAGTAACCATAGTTACAATCTAGTCAGTCCTCACAGAAAAACGTAACTCTTGACAGACTCCGATCACCATTGAATATAGAGATTATGTCCAGTTTCAAAAGGAAATGTCTCACTGGTGAGGAGATACAAGAAATATTTAGAAATTCTGATGAAGAATCTGTGTTTGCGAGTGAGTCGGATCAATCAGATAGTCATGATGAAATCTGCCCCCCAACCTTCTGGACTATGAGATGTCAGAGGACAATGGTGCCCACCCCATCTTGAAGGCAATGAGCAGCCCTCACCTTCACAATATGTGGTGCTGCTGCCAATCTTGTAGGCTGTGAGGGAGAAGCGGTTGAAGTTGAGGAGGATGGTCCCTGCTGGAGATCCAGTTACTTCACAGCATCAGAGATAGACTTCAATGACACCCTGTCTGGAATGTTTTAAACTGTTTCTTGATGAGGAATGTGGTGCAGGAAACCAATAAGTATAACCAATATCATATTAAAGGAAAACACAGGGCTCACTTCCAATGTATCATAATTCTGAATGCCTTTAGCCCAGTAAATATGCATATTTGTTTGCAGGTATTCTAGTGGACTGAAAGAGAAGACACCCTGACGTAAAAGGGAAGCTCTCAAAATAGGTGAACACTACCATCAGTAAAATGTATACATCCCTGTACACGGTGCTGTGGATGGGGCTAGTGAAGGGCTCTGTAAAGGAACTACTGGACCACTGACCACATACTGCAGACCCCTTTTTTCCTAAAACTTTTCGCCTAGGTCCACTTCCTTGTCTTGCTGAGAGCGCTCAACTTTGCGAGCAACGCCACTGCCAACCTCACTGACCACCTTCACAGAATTAGTAATATTCTAGGCAGCTTTACCAAGACATTTGGAAGAGTATTTGTGCCTCACAAGGACATTGATGAGTCTCTCATGCCTTGGAAAGGGAGGCTTGCATTCCATCAATACATCCCATCAAAGAGCCACAGATCAAGTTCATCATATATCTGACAGGATATGTACAGGACCTGATCACATACACCGGAGCCACCACAGATATAAGACATGTTGAGGGTCTTGGCATATCTGAGTCAGTGGTGATCCCCATGATGCAGTCTTACCTCAGAAAGGGGCACACTGTATTTGTGGTACAGTAGCCCAACCATTTTCCAGTACCTTTTTAGGGAGAACACAGGGGCCCATGGCTCAGTGAGATCCAACAGGAAGGGCATGCCAATATTCAAAAATAAAATGAGCAAGAGGGAAGTGGAGTTCCAAACCAATGGGGAGATAATGGCAGTGAAATGGCATGACGAAAGCAATGTCCATGTTCTGTCCACCGTGCACACCTCCAAAATGTTTGACAAAGGAAAACTGGAGTATGTCACTGGAGAGAGTAAAAGTAAGCCAACTGTGTGTTGGAGTACAACAAGAAGATGGGAGAAATTGACAAAGTGGACATGCAAAACAGTTTTGTTGAGTGCGCCAGAATGTCCCTCAAATGGTTCAAGAAGCAATTGACATAGCTCTCCTCAACGTCCACATTGTCCACCAGCAGGTCACAGGGAGCTCGTACCAGCACTACAGGATAAACCTGATGCGTCAGCTCCTTGAGGACCACCACTGCGGGCCGGCCTGCCTCTGACAATCCTCTATGCCTCAGTGGATGCCACTTCCCAAGCGATGTCCCCCAGACCACCGTGCAAGGTACAAGCACATGGTCTGTCTAACATCAACAAAGAAAGATGGCCAAGTATATGTGTGAGCCTTGTAACACAGTCCCTTGCTTTGGCAAGTACCACACCCTCAAGCACTTCTGAGTGGAAAGTAGGGCAGGGGGCAATTGTCGCTTTTTGCTGATATTTTGAAGAAATTGAATTGTAAAAATGTATTGAAATGCATGATTTGAGGTGTTTGATGCGTGGTGGGAGAAGGGGGATAATATTTTGCCTAGCCAAAAACTTTAGCCTAATCTGTTTCATCAGCTGGCTACTACTATAGACTAAAGAACACGATTTGAGTTATTATATTTCATTGACTTTTCCTAGGAATATACTGTATTGTTAGTAATACTCATACAAATGTAACCACGATTTGGAAGGACAGCGATAACTGGTTCACCAACATACATTCAGCCCATAAATAGCACCAAAGCATACACCTCGCTAATCCTGTTTAGCTCCATAGTTTACAATAACCCATTATACAGTGGGGAGAAAAAGGATTTGATACACTGCCGATTTTGCAGGTTTTTAGAGGTCTGTCATTTTTATCATAGGTACACTTCAACTGTGAGAGACAGAATCTAAAACAAAAATCCAGAAAATCACATTGTATGATTTTTAAATAATTAATTAGCATTTTATTGCATGACATAAGTATTTGATCACCTACCAACCAGTAAGAATTCCGTCTCTCACAGACCTGTTAGTTTTTCATTAAGAATCCCTCCTGTTCTCCACTCATACCTGTATTAACTGCACCTGTTTCAACTCGTTACCTGTATAAAAGACACCTGTCCACACACTCAATCAAACAGACTCCAACCTCTCTACAATGGCCAAGACCAAAGAGCTGTGTGAGGACATCAGGGGTAAAATTGTAGACCTGCACAAGGCTGGGATGGGCTACAGGACAATAGGCAATCAGCTTGGTGAGAAGGCAACAACTGTTGGCGCAATTATTAGAAAATGGAAGAAGTTCAAGATGATGGTCAATCACCCTCGGTCTGGGGCTCCATGCAAGATATCACCTCGTGGGGCATCAATGATCATGAGAAAGGTGAGGGATCAGCCCAGAACTACACGTCAGGACCTGGTCAATGACCTGAAGAGAGCTGGGACCACAGTCTCAAAGAAAACCATTAGTAACACACTACGCCGTCATGGATTAAAATCCTGCAGAGCACGCAAGGTCCCCCTGCTCAAGCCAGCGCATGTCCAGGCCCGTCTGAAGTTCGCCAATGACCATCTGGATGATCCAGAGGAGGAATGGGAGAAGGTCATGTGGTCTGATGGGACAGAAATAGAGCTTTTTGGTCTAAACTCCACTCGCCGTGTTTGGAGGAAGAAGAAGGATGAGTACAACCCCAAGAACACCATCCCAACCGTGAAGCATGGAGGTGGAAACATCATTCTTTGGGGATGCTTTTCTGCAAAGGGGACAGGACGACTGCACCGTATTGAGGGGAGGATGGATGGGGCCATGTATCGCAAGATCTTGGCCAACAACCTCCTTCCCTCAGTAAGAGCATTGAAGATGGGTCGTGGCTGGGTCTTCCAGCATGACAACAACCCAAAACACACAGCCAGGGCAACTGAGGAGTGGCTCTGTAAGAAGCATCTCAAGGTCCTGGAGTGGCCTAGCCAAATCTTTGGAGGGAGCTGAAAGTCCGTATTGCCCTGCGACAGCCCCGAAACCTGAAGGATCTGGAGAAGGTCTGTATGGAGGAGTGGGCCAAAATCCCTGCTGCAGTGTGTGCAAACCTGGTCAAGAACTACAGGAAATGTATGATCTCTGAGATTGCAAAAAAAGGTTTCTGTACCAAATATTAAGTTCTGCGTTTCTGATGAATCAAATACTTATGTCATGCAATAAAATGCAAAGTAATTTCTTAAAAATCATACAATGTGATTTTCTGGATTTTTGTTTTAGATTTAATCTCTCACAGTTGAAGTGTACCTATGATAGAAAGTATAGACCTCTACATGCTTTGTAAGTAGGAAAACCTGCAAAATCGGCAGTGTATCAAATACTTGTTCTCCACACTGTATCTACAACCTCGCCTCACTCATGTCACAGTCTCCACATACAATACAGCTGATTACACACGCACACACACCATTCAATCTGATCACCCACACAAAATACCTCACTTTGTTGCTTACGTGACTTGATCCACTCTGCTCTCACTCTCCTCCGCCCCGACCAGGCTAGAAACTATTCAAGCCATAATACTCACCGCATTTGATGACTGTGAAATATCTTCCTTGTTTAGCGACGAGGCAGGCGTCTTTAGGCTACGGGTCCAGTGGTGATACTACATTGGCATGATTATAGAATGTAGACACCGATTAGTCTAGTTTTTCCAGGGGAGAATAAATTAAATGAATTAAAAATATTAACAAAAAGTATTCAGGATGCCTGCGTTTCCCTTAGCCATGGTCGGCATGGTTGGCTCATACCTCGCTCTCAATTTGTTTGTTCGTCACTATTAGATCAAACATACCAGACTTAGTACCACAGGTTTCACACATGCAGCCCCTCAGACAGACTAATACCAAAGCCTCTTTCAGATTATAATAAATGTAATATATATATATAAAATCATATCATTATCAATAATACTATAGATACTCACTGCTACTACCATAGGAAGAAGGGATAAGTGACTGAGTGGTTCAAAATGAAAGATTTACAAAGCGTCATATAGAGCAGACAATGCAGCCTTGATGCAGTGAGCGGTGCAGAGAATACTGGTAAAATACAACAATCAACAATCATACTCTGTGCGGTCTGATGCCCACACAGAGAATAGAATATCTAGGCATTAAGCTGGATTCTCTGTTTTATCGGGCTACATTGTTTCGTTCTGACAATGCTTCTGCCTGTTCAAAAGGGGGCGGTCGGTCACACTCAGAACGTGTCTCAGAGTGCTAGGGTTGATGGCGTCCACCATCTCAGCAGTACCACTGGGACTACTGAGAATGACAGACCTTCCCCCGTCAGGGGACTGCCCTTCGCTTGTGTTTATTACATCACCGCAATCAACAGATATCGGTGACCCAGTTTCGGGCACTTCGTCACTGGAGGGGCCCCTCGATCTTCTCCTCTGGCTCTCCCCCCATGAGTAGTGTCATTGAGGAAGGTGGTGATTATTCTGTGGAGCAGAGCACACCTAGGTTGTGAAATATAGTCTGGCCATCGTACACAATAGCTGGATACACACCAATGGGGCTGAATGAACTGGCTGATGCTCTATGCTTTTCCTCCTTTATGCTTGTTTCTCCCCAATCTGAACAGAGTGCGGAACAAGGATTATCCCTCATCTTGGTAGCCCCATGGTGGTTAGGCAGACTCTGGTTAGGGGAGATCATTTGGCTGCTTTATGAACCGCTTTCAACGCCTGCTACCAATGCTCTGTATCTAAGATGTTATACCTTTTGGACAGAGGGAAAGTGTTTCCCACAGTTAAGATCCATTTAGCCGCTATCTCTGCCAGTCATAAAGGCTTAGAAAACAACACAGTTGGGAAACTCCCGCTGTTGTATTGTTTCATGAAGGGGGCGTGTCGCTTACGCCCAGTTACCATGCCTTTGGCCCCATCTATGGGACCTGTCTACTGAGCCTGAGGTGATTTCTGAGCAGCCTTTTGCTGGGAAGCGTGAAGTTGAAATATATATATTTCAAAACTGCTTTGCTGATTGCCCTTACATCCGCAAAGCAAGTGAGTGAGCTACACACACTATCAGTTCACCATTTGTGCCTACAGTTTCCCCCAGGTTTTCCAAGGTAACATTGTTACCCTTTTCCAAGGTAACATTGTTATGCTTAAGGTCAGCAGCAATTACAAGGATTTCCACCCGCTGCCCTTCAACTCGGAGTCTCCAGGGTTTATGTCCAGTACGCAAGTTGCGCATCTACTTGGATAGAATGAGAGCATGCGCAAGAGTTACCAACTTTTCGTGTCTTGGGCGCCTACCCTGTAAAGAAGGGCCCCTCTCTCGTAAACGGCTATCCCATTGGATAGTGGAGGCTATTATATTTGATTATAATAGCAAGCCACTGAGGGCCTGAGGGTTCATTTAATCAGAGGTTTGGCTACCTCTTGGGCACTGTTTACAAGAGATTTGTGAGGCAGCATGTTGGGCTGCCCCTAAGATCTTTATGAGGTTTAACCAACTGAATGTAACTGCACCTTCATTGGGGCATACAGTCCTCATTGTGGGAGCCTCTGAGGGGTGATGCTGTTGTAACTACCCTGGCTTCAGGAAAGCATGTTTGCGTTACAGGAGTTGGCCATATCTCAGAGAGACATGGACACTTGTATTTGAAATCCTTTGGGTGGTGAACAATTCTTAAGACACATGGGGAACTATTGAACATGAAAAACCCAGCAGCGTTGTAGTTTTACATTTACATTTACATTTAAGTCATTTAGCAGACGCTCTTATCCAGAGCGACTTACAAATTGGTGCATTCACCTTATGACATCCAGTGGAACAGTCACTTTACAATAGTGCATCTAAATCTTAAAGGGGGGTGAGAGGGATTACTTATCCTATCCTAGGTATTCCTTAAAGAGGTGGGGTTTCAGGTGTCTCCGGAAGGTGGTGATTGACTGCGCTGTCCTGGCGTCGTGAGGGAGTTTGTTCCACCATTGGGGGGCCAGAGCAGCGAACAGTTTTGACTGGGCTGAGCGGGAGCTGTACTTCCTCAGTGGTAGGGAGGTGAGCAGGCCAGAGGTGGATGAACGCAGTGCCCTTGTTTGGGTGTAGGGCCTGATCAGAGCCTCGAGGTACTGAGGTGCCGTTCCCCTCACAGCTCCGTAGGCAAGCACCATGGTCTTGTAGTGGATGCGAGCTTCAACTGGAAGCCAGTGGAGAGAACGGAGGAGCGGGGTGACGTGAGAGAACTTGGGAAGGTTGAACACCAGACGGGCTGCGGCGTTCTGGATGAGTTGAAGGGGTTTAATGGCACAGGCAGGGAGCCCAGCCAACAGCGAGTTGCAGTAATCCAGACGGGAGATGACAAGTGCCTGGATTAGGACCTGCGCCGCTTCCTGTGTGAGGCAGGGTCGTACTCTGCGGATGTTGTAGAGCATGAACCTACAGGAACGGGCCACCGCCTTGATGTTGGTTGAGAACGTTGTCCAGGATCAAGTTCTTGACACTCAAACCGGTGCGCCTGGCACCTACTACCATACCCCGCTCAAAGGCACTTAAATCTTGTGTCTTCCCCGTTCACCCTCTGAATGGCACACATACACAATCCATATCTCAATTGCCTCAAGGCTTAAAAATCCTTCTTTAACCTGTCTCCTCCCCTTCATATACACTGATTGAGGTGGATTTAAGAAGTGACATCAATAAGGGATCATAGCTTTCACCTGGATTCACTTGGTCAGTCCAGGTCATGGAAAGAGTAGGTGTTCCTAATGTGATGAACACTCAGTGTATAGTTGAACCATTAAGTGTGCATTAGTGAGTGAAGTATATTTGACCTAATCCCAGTCCTTATGAGTAGTCACTAGGCTACATTAAGCCCACTTAAATAAAGCCTTTTTTCTTGTATTGGCAGACGCAGAGTAGTCATTTCAGCTCCTATTTCAGGCTACTCCTCCCTAATTAGCATGTTCATAACTTGATCGTCGTAGTCCCCTCTAAAATGATCCCAAAGTTACTCTACATCAAGTCTGAAAAATCAAGAACGTTAGCAGAGAAAGGAGAGAGAGAGAGAGAGAGAGATGCAGTAACATTAGGGACACATATACACACACACAATCATCATATCAATCAATCAAATGTATTTATAAAGCCCTTTTTACATCAGCCAATGTCACAAAGTGCTCTACAGAAACCCAGCCTAAAACAGCAAACGGCAAGCAATGCAGATGTAGAAGCACGGTGGCTTGGAAAAACTCCCTAGAAAGGCCAGAACCTAGGAAAAAACCTAGAGAGGAACCAGGCTCTGAGGGGTGGCCAGGTGGAGATTATAACTGTGACAATACAGAGGCGGATGCAAGATGCAAGCAATGATGGTTTAATGAATACAGTTTACAGCAGCAACAGGACAGACAGACTGTACTCAGACAGAATCCGACCCAGGGACTAGGGCGCATCTTCCGATGATAGTGTGCTGAGAAATCCAGGGGAGTGTGTCCGGATGGGTAGGAAGGAGCACAGCAGATAATCCACACAAGGGCAGCGAGAGATGAGCACGGACACACGACACAACCTCAGGGAAGTAACAAGCACAGACACACGACACAACCTCAGGGAAGTAACAACGATCTGACAACAAGAAACACTGGTTACAGAACATATAAAGGGAAGATAAGTGGTTCCAGCTGGCGCAGACAATCAGGCCGAGATTGGGAACCACGCCCACACAAACACGGGAGAGAGAGAGAGAGAGAGAGAGAGAGAGAGAGAGAGAGAGAGAGAGAGAGAGAGAGAGAGAGAAAAAGAGAAAGAGAGAGGGAGGCAGTGGATTCATGAACCGTGACAATAACAGTACATGGACAAGATGGTACAACAGTGGTTGTAGAGAGTGCAACAGGTCAGCACCTCAGGAGTAAAGTCAGTTGGCTTTTCATAGTTGATCATTCAGAGTTAGAGACAGCAGGTTCGGTAGAGAGAGTCCAAAACAGCAGGTAGCACAAGATAGCACATCCGGTGAACAGGTCAGGGTTCCATAGCCGCAGGCAGAACAGTGGAGCAGCAGCATGACCAGGTGGACTGGGGACAGCAAGGAGTCATGAGAAATACTCCTGATATTACATACTGACCCTATATCCCCCCAACATATAAACAACTGCAGCGTAAATACTGGAGGCTGAGAATGGAGGGGTCGGGAGACACTGTGGCCCTGTCCGACGATACCCCCGGAGAAGGTCAAACAGGCAGGATATAACCCTACACACTTTGCTAAGGTACAGCCCCCCACACCACTAGAAGGATATCTTCAACCGCCAACCTACTACCCTTAGACAAGGCCGAGTATAGCCCACAACGACCTCCCTCACGGCACTAACCCGATGGGGGCACTAACCCGTACAGGAAGATCACGTCAGTGACTCAATCCACTCAAGTGACGCACCCCTCCTAGGGATGGCATGGAAGAGCACTAGTAAGCCAGTGACTCAGCCCCCGTAATAGGGTTAGAGGCAGAGAATCCCAGTGGAGAGAGGGGAACCGGCAGGGCAGAGACAGCAAGGACGGTTCGTCGCTCCAGTGCCTTTTCATTCACCTTCACACCCCTGTGCCAGATTCCACTCAATCATAGAACCAACTGAAGAGATTAGTCTTCAATAAAGACTTAAAGGTCGAGACTGAGTCTGCATCTCTCACATGGATAGGCAGACCATTCCATAGAAATGGTACTCTATAGGAGAAAGCCCTGCCTCCAGCTGTTTGCTTAGAAATTATAGGGACAGTATGGAGGCCTGCGTCTTGTGACCATAGCATACGTGTAGCTATGTACGGCAGGACCAAATTGGAAAGATAAGTAATAGCAAGCCCATGTAATGCTTTGTAAGTTAGAGGTAAAACCTTGAAATCAGCCATAGCCTTAACAGGAAGGCAGGTTAACACTGGAGTAATATGATCACATTTTTTTGGTTCTACTGAAGTTTATTTAGTACTTTATCTGGGGAGCCAGAAAATAGAGCATTGTTGTAGTCTAAATCTAGAAATGAGAAAATCATGGATGAAAAAAGCTGTCCTTGAAATATACTTGATATGTTCGTCAAAAGAGAGATCAGGGTCCAGAGTAAAGCTGAGGTTCTTCACAGTTTTATATGAGATGACTGTACAACCATCAAGATTAATTGTCATATCCAACAGAAGATCTCTTTGTTTCTTGAGATCTAGAACTAGCATCTTTGTTTGTCCGAGTTTAAAAGTAAAACATAAACCGCCATAAACTTCCTCATGTCTGAAACACAGGCTTCCAGGGAGGCCAATTTTGGGGCTTCACCATGTTTCATCGACATGTACAGCGGTGTGTAGTCCGCATAGCAGTGAAAGTTAACATTATGTTTCCGAATGACATCACCAAGAGGTAAAATATCTAGTGAAAACAATAGTTGTCGTAAAACGGAACCTTGAGGAACACCGAGATTTCCAGTTGATTTGTCAGAAACAAACTGGTATCTTTCCGACAGATGAGATCACAACCAGGCCAGAACTTGTCTGTGTAGACCAATTTGGGTTTCCAATCTCTCCAAAAGAACATGGTGATCGATGGTATCAAAAGCAGCACTAAGGTCTGGGAGCACGAGGACAGATGCAGAGCCTCGGTCTGACGCCATTAAAAGGTTATTTACCACCTTCACAAGTGCAGTCTAAGTGCTATCATGGGGTCTAAAACCAGACTGAAGCATTTCGTATACATTGTTTGTCTTCAGGAAGGCAGTGAGTTGCTGCGCAACAGCTTTTTCTATCATTTTTGAGAGGAATGGGAGAGTCGATAGGTCGATAGTTTTTTATATTTTTTGGGTCAAGGTTTGGCTTTTACAAGAGAAGCTTTATTACTGCCACTTTTAGTGAGTTTGGTACACATCCGGTGGATAGGGAGACATTTATTATATTTAACATAGGAGGGGCAAGCACAGGAAGCAGCTCTTTCAGTAGTTTAGTTGGAATAGGGTCCAGTATGCAGTTTGAAGGTTTAGAGGCCAATAATATTTTCATCAATGTGTCAAGAGATATAGTATTAAAAAACTTGAGCGTCTCCCTTGGTCCTAGGTTCTGGCAGTGTTGTGCAGACTCAGGACAGCCGAGCATTGGAGAAATACGTAGATTTAAAGAGGAGTCCGCAATTATACGCTGCTTCTACTCTGTTTCTAATATATCCGGACGCCTAGTCACCTTACTCCTTTACATAACTACCTCTATCACTCCAGTATCCCTGCACATTGTAAATATGGTATTGGCACTGACCATGTATATAAGTTACTTACATAGTTGTGTTCTTCTTATTTCTATTTCTCCTGTGTTTTTGTTCTCCTTTACTTTTTTCAAAACAGTAAACTGATATTGATTACTGCATTGTTTGCAACGAAAGACGTTTGCAAGAAAGGAGCTTCACTGAACTTGTGCACTTGACAATGCAACTTGAAACTTGTAGGACTGGATTTGAAGTGTATTTGTGGATTCATGTTGGTTTTGGTTATTGGATTTACACTCAATATAGAAGCAATGATCTCCTGTGTTCCTGATAGAAAACTACACATTTTTAATGTTGATGTAGTATTTAAAAGCCTTGTATTTCTCTGTTAAATCATGTTTAACAAATGTTCCCATCTCTGAGTGACAGCAGTAAATTAAGATATTTATCTAACAATAATGATTACATGCATTTATCAAAGCAGGTATACATTTAAACCCATTAAATTGATTTAACATGAGTGTTGTGCAATTGTGATATTATACTGAGCAAATATATAAACGCAACATGCAACAATGTCAATGGTTTTACTGAGTTACAGTTAATATAAGGAAATCAGTCAATTCAAATAAATTCATTAGGCCCTAATCTATGGATTTTACATGACTGGGAAGGGGCGCAGACATGAGTGGGCCTGGGAGGTCAAAGGCCCACCCACTTGGGAGCCAGGTCCACCCACTGGAGAGCAAAGCCCAGCCAATCAGAATGTGTTTTTCCCCCTAAAAGGGCTTTATTACAGACAGAAATACTCCTCAGTTTCATCAGCTGTCCGGGTGGCTGGTCTCAAACGATTCCGGAGGTGAAGAAGCCAGATGTGGAGGTCCTGGGCTGGCGTGGTTACACGTGGTCTGCGGTTGTGAGTCCGGTTGGATGTACTGCCAAATTCTCTAAAACAATGTTGGTGGCGGCTTATGGTAGAGAAATGAACATTAAATTCTCTGCCAACAGTTCTGGTGGACATTCCTTCAGTCAGCATGCAAATTGCACCTTGCCTCAAAACTTGAGACATCTATGGCATTGTGTTGTGTGACAAAACTGCTAATTTTAGATTGGTCTTTTATTGTCCCCAGCAAAAGTTGCCCATGTGTAATGATCATGCTGTTTAATCATCTTCTTGATATGGCACACCTGTCAGGTGGATGGATTATCTTGGCAAAGGAGAAATGCTCATTAACAGGTATGTAATTACATTTGTGCAGAAAATTTGAAAGAAATACATTTTTGTGCATATGGAACATTTCTGGGATCATTTTGTTCAGCTCATGAAACATGGGATCGACACATTACATGTTGCATTTATATTGATTCATCAAAGAAAATCAATCTATTTGTGAAAGATTGACATAGAGAGAAAAAATTCAAATTTGTATGTGTTAACTTCTACTGAATAATTTGAAGGAAATACATGACAGTCACTCAATACATATTTCAGCATCTGCAGATCTATTTATTTTACTGTCAACAGTTCAAACACATTCTGTTAACACCTCGTGCTGTGACCAAGAGATAGATTGACACCTTATTCTAACAGCAACACTCCAGAGTTTTGATCCCAACTAGAGCACCCTCTCCCTGGTTCCATCTTCCACAGTCTGAAACATTGCCTTCCTACACAGGCCTGTACTCAGTGCATCGGTTGCTGTGGGCATGTTTGGCTTCTCAGATATGGACATGGAGAAGGATCTCTTCTCCACACATCCCTTTGTCACTGATTCAAACATACAAGTTTCTCTGTGGCATCCTGTGGACTGTGGAGAACGAAAGGAGAGATGGGTGGATGGGTGGTTGGGAGTGGGGGTAAATCATAAAAGCCGCCTCATACCCCTCAGTGTCTGGGCAGATCTGGTCCTGGAGCCAACATCTATCTCTGGTGGTCTTGTGTCAAGTCCAGGAATATGGCTGAAGGCCTGGGGCTAAACGACTGGCCTGAATCTATGTGGGCAGATTTTCACTGTACCATCTTAGCTCCTCTGCAAGATTCTACTGGGTCATTATACTGTGAGGCACAGAGAGCCACATCTTTCTAAAATCAACCATTGAAAATACAAATGATATCCTCTGCCTCGGGCCCAGCTTTTAATTCTTATGAGATATTTTACGTAATTATTATTTGCTGCCCCACATTTCCAGACTGACCCATGATAACAACATGCAAACACAATCTTTTACGCCCAGGTAAATGTCTTGTCACTGCTTTGTGAGAATTTAACCACCAAACAAACAGCGTGTGGACGGACGGATGGATAAACCCGTCCTTCTCTTTCCCCTCAGTAACTTTGGTTTAGCATGAATATTAATGGTGAGGGTGAGGTGCAGGGACTGGGGTGCGAGTGAATGGTTTCTGCTCGGCCTCCGACAGCAGCCGCACTCCCCTAATGGGTTCAGCCTCACTGGATTCAATCATGTCCCGGTGATACTCTCTGAAGACGATGCAAATTGTCAATCAGCCTCTCTCTTCCTCCCTGCCTCCCTATCCTTTCCCCTCTTCTCCCTGTCCTCACTTCGCCTCCCTATTCATCTCTCTATGATTTCCCTTCTCTTCATTGCATTTTTTTTCTGTCTCTGTCCAACTCGTGTTCTGTCTTTTTTCACTTTCTTTCCTTCTCTCTCTCTCTTAGCCTGAGTACCTATAGTCAAGGCATCCACTGGTGAAAGCACTCAATATCCTTCAATTCACCTCAACATGATTATATGAGTGAGAACATGAAATCACAAACATACAAAAATGCCAGTGAAGAGGTCATACGTGTCAAATGCATGCCTTCACATCTCCTAGAGCCTGGATGCTACAAGTGCTATTTATGCTGAATTGCTTTTTTTCAAGGACCATGCTTTTTTATAAAAGGTCAAAGTAATGTCTCTATAGAATTGGCAAGATAAACAGAGCATAAATTTACATAGGCACGTCTGTTTCTTCCATCAGCACGTCCACTGACATTACAAACACAGCATGGGCAGCTCCAAACAAAGAAAAAGGAAAATAAATGTTTTTGCTATTTAATATAAATGTAACACAACAACTTGGAGATGCCAACATGTTCTGAAAGGTTAATATATTTATTGGTTTGTCTCATAATGCAAACAATCATACTTCTGCTTGTTTCTTGGTATTATCAAAGCTGTTGATTTTGCAGATTATTTGGCTGAGGTCCACACAACAGGAGGGACATTCAAACCATTTTCAGACAAGCACATGCCCACATCTACCCTCTGGTCTACAGATGTGCCCCAATTCATATCCACTGAGAAAAAAGACTACTCAAGCCAAAGGACACATAGAAACGTGCTTGCTGATGATCATAATTGTTATTGGTGACAATTGTAATGTATTAGTACAAGAGTATGCCCGTTCACTGCAGGGAGATTATCTGATATACATATTGAATATATGTTTGATTTCTGTCTTATGGCAGGAAGCTGTTCAG
Organism: Oncorhynchus gorbuscha; assembly: GCF_021184085.1. Taxonomy (NCBI): domain Eukaryota; kingdom Metazoa; phylum Chordata; class Actinopteri; order Salmoniformes; family Salmonidae; genus Oncorhynchus; species Oncorhynchus gorbuscha. Next base: position 46,103,104 of record NC_060175.1, read on the forward strand.
CACCCAATTGATTCCAGACTTTGTGCATCGGTACCACTCATCATGTGATAGCAGAAAGAACAGTCTATGACTTGGGTGCCTGGAGTCTTTGACAATTTATAGGGCTTTACTCTGACACTGCCTGGTATAGAGGTCTTGGATGGCAGGGAGTCTCTGGCCCGGTGATGTACTGGGCTGTACGTACTACCCTCTGTAGCGCCTTGCGGTTGGATGCCCAGCAGTTGCCATACCAAGCGGTGATGCAGCCAGTCAAGATGCTCTCAATGGTGTAGCTGTAGAACTTTTTGAGGATCTGAGGGCCCATGCCAAATCTTACCAGCTTTCTGGGGGGGAAGAGGTGTTATCGTGCCTTCTTCACCACTGTGTTGGTGTGTGTGGACCATCTTAATTCCTTAGTGATGTGGACCCCGAGAAACTTCGAGCTCTCGACCCGCTTCACTACAGCCCCATTGATGTGGATGAGGGTGTGCTCAGCTCTCTATTTCCTGCAGTCCATGATTAGCTCCTTTGTCTTGCTGACATTAAGGAAGAGGTTTTTGTGCTAACACCACGCTGCCGGGTCACAGACCTCCTCCCTCTCATCGTTGTTGGTGATCAGGCCAACCAATGCCATGTCGTCAGCAAATGTCATGATTTTGCTTGAGTCATGCATGGCCAAACAGTCGTGGGTGAATAAGGAGTACAGGAGGGGACTAAGCACGCACCCTCGAGGGTCCACCGTGTTGAGCTGGTCAGCGCATGCTCTGAGTATATGTCCTGGTAATCTGTCTGAATATTAACCTGTTAATTAAAAGGTCTTATTCACATTGTCTACAGAGATCGAGATCACACAGTCATTTTGAACAGCTTGTGGTCTCATGCATGGTTCAGTGTTGCTTGCCTAAAAGCAAGTATAGAAGGAATTTAGCTCATCTGATGAAGGCTTGCGTCACTGGGCAGCTCGCAGCTGGGTTTTCCTTTATAATCTGTGATAGTTTGCAAGCCCTCCCACATCCGATGAGTGTCAGAGCGGGCGTAGTAGGATTTGATCTTAGTCCTGTATTGACGTTTTGACTGTTTGATGGCTCGTCGGAGGTTGTAACAGGATTTCTTGTAAGTGTCCGGATTAGTGTCCTGCTCCTTGTAAGCAGCAGCTCCAGCCTTTAGCCCAGTGTGGATGTTGCCTGAAAATCAATGCCTTCTGGTTGGGATTAGTTCATACAGTCACTGTGGGGACGACATCGTCGATGCATTTATAAATTAAGCTGATGACTTATGTGGTAAATTCCTCAATGTTATCTGATGAATCCTAGAACATATTCCTATCTGTGCTAGCGAAACATTCCTGTAGCTTAGCATTTGCTTCATCAGGCCACTTCCATATTGAGCCCATCACTGGTACTTCCTGTTTGAGTTTTTGCTTCTAAGCAGGAATCAGGAGGATAGCGTTCTGGTTAGATTTAAATAGAGGGTGACAGAGAGCTTTATATGTGTTACTGAGTATGGAGTAGAGGTGATGAAGAGTTTTTTTGCCTCTAGTTGCACAGGTGACATGCTGGTATAAATGCATTCAAATCACTAGACATTGAACTGACATCTGTACTCAGTGGGTTTGCTGTGTCAGAAGTTTAAAAGTGTTGGCTACGCCAGATTGAATAATTAAGTTCAGTGTGTTGGTAACGTGTAAAAAAAACATTTTCTAAAAGATATTGACATCCCATTGATTAACAGCCCACTTCTTTTAAGAAAGTATTTCTCTCCCTTTCCTCCACTGTTTGGAGTGTTGAGAGAGGCGGTAGTGCTGCTCTGATCAATGGCTGGCTGATGCTTTGCAATTAGGCATGATGAATTGTCTGGCTCTCGGATACATTGTAAATAATTGATTTAAAAAAGAAACATCAGATGTACGGATCCAAAACTCGGACCATCAGTGTCAGTGTGTGATGTATGGAAACCTAGCTAAGAGCCCATTTCCTCAGGGTCCGTGGGGAGAGGAGGAGAGGGCCCATTAAATAACCAGCAGATAGCCAGAGGGGGAGAGAAAGACAGGAGCATCTCATCAGTACTCTCTCCTCTCTCTCTCTTGCACTCTTTCTTCCATTCATTTTTTACTTTTTCCCTCCATTGTTTTGTCTGTCCTTACCCTCTACTGTTCTCACCTCTGTACACGTCTCAATCTCGCTTTGCTTTCTTGCCTTCTCAATCCCCCTCTTTCTTTCTTCAGTGAAAATTGCTGAAAGGAATGTGGAATTGGATGCCTCCTCCTTTGAGCCTTCCTTTGAGACACAAGGAGATTTGTTTTGCAGGAGAGAGTTGTTACAGCTCAGACCTTCATTCTGGTCCCAACACATCATCATCATACAGCCCTTTATGGTTCAAAATACTGACACGATGTAAACACACATCTGCCAGAGAGACTGAAAAACAACTTCTATCTCAAGGCCATCAGACTGTTAAACAGCCATCACAGAGAGGCTGCTGCCTATGAAAAGACTTGAAATCATTGGCCACTTTAATAAATGGATCACAAGTCACTTTAATAACGCCACTTTAACAATGTTTACATATCTTGCATTACTCATCTCATATGTGTATACTGTATTTTATACCTATATCTATTGCATCTTACCTATGCCAATCTTGTCATTGCTTATCCATATATTTATATGTATATATTGTTATTCTATTCCTTTACTTCGATTTGTGTGTATTAGGTAGTTGTTGTGGAATTGTTAGATTACATGTTAGATATTGCTGCACTGTCGGAACTAGAAGCACAATCATTTCGCTACACTCGCAATAACATCTGCTAACCATGTGTATGTGACCAATAAAAATGAATTTGATTTGAAATGTGTAGCTCCTCCATACACAGGAAAACTAAGGTTGCCCTATATTGACTAATAAGGCAACATTATTGTTGCCAACATGCACACTACTCATACATCCACTACAAATGTGAAAGAATGTACATCACTGAATAGATATGGTAAATGTGGCCATTCACCTAACAGTCCACTGATTTAACATTCAGTGCCTGTCTGTTGAACGGGGTTCAGTGTCTGGCTGTTGAGTGAGTCACTGTGCTGGATCTGTTATGTGTTGTGTTACCTCCGTTCCTCTGACTCATCTCTATTTCTTCCCCGCAGACTCCTCACGCTATCTCACTCTTCAAACTGGAAAAGTTTGAAAATCAGGGACTGTACAGGGAAAAGTCATTTTCCTCCAACTATAACTCTTGGTGCTTGACATTCAGTCCCTGCTATGTCTCAGAGTTTTTCCAGTACTTTGGATGAATCATGCTGTGAATGGAAATCCAAGGCCTTTTTCGACAAAAAAAATTGAAACAAAAACATTATACTCCTTTCATTTAGTGGACAGTACAAACACTATACCCCCGTAACAGTTGTCTAAGCCCTTGTCCTCTCTTGCAACAGTGGTATCTAAGCTCCCGCCACAGGTTGAATCAATCGGTTTTCTTATCTCTGCTCCTGTTGAAGTGACAGACATGCAGCATCAGCTCTCCCTTTTACAAGGAGGGGGTTCAGAGAGAGGTATAATCCCTTTATGAACTCCCTCCCTTCTGAAGTAGAGCTGGCCTCAAGAAGGTCAGCCGTGTCACAGAGCGTAGGCCCTGTTCCCTTCATACCGCCAGCCACAGATTGAGCTCCTCTATTCACAGTCTTACCTTGAGAAGCACACATTCAGCTTATCGCACTGGAATTGGCTAGACACCATGAATACAAGAGAAGGAGTGGATGAATGCTTGAATGGAGCTGAGTCTGAATGCCTTCTCTCTATCAATCTCTCTCTCTCTCTCTCTCTCTCTCTCTCTCTCTCTCTCTCTCTCTCTCTCTCTCTCTCTCTCTCTCTCTCTCTCTCTCTCTCTCTCTTTCTCTCTCTGAGTTTCTCTCTCTCTACGTTTCTCCTTCCACATCCTCACTCTCGCCATCCCCCCACTCTCTCTTAATCTCCCTCACACTCTTCCCTCAGTTCTGGGAATTGAATCAGTTCACTATGCTCAATGTCTTTTAAAGATGACCCGAATGAAGAGTGGGTCTCACTGAAAGGGATCATGGCCTTTTGTATATACCAAGGTAGGGAACAAATCTTGTTCAGCTCACATTGTGTGTGTCCAGGTGAACAATGAGTGAATTTGGAAGTTGGTTATCTGGGTTTTGTTCATACATACAGAGGTACATACAACACAGTACCTATCACCTGTAAAACCAATACCAACAGTAGCAACCAATGTCAATGACAATGAATCTGCTCCATTCCTTGTCATTAAGAGTTAGTTAAGTTTCCATGGTTTTGTGAGGCTAGAGATTTAAACAATTAAACTCCATTGGATAACATCACAAAAACGTGAAGAGGTGTGACCAAACTACAATGCTAAACAAACAACACTATGTTCAGAACTACAACTGAGGAGGGATGCAAGGAATATTGTTGAATACATTGGGGACTACTGGTACAATCATAAAACCTTTCTGTCTAGCTCATGAGCCTTCACGAGGCATCTTGTTCGATTGAAATGCCTGGTTGCTGTTGTTAGTGCCAATGTGTGAGTGCCACGACACCTGCAGAATCACCTCTATCCCCCGCTAAGAGCCATGCCCTCCACCATCATGCAATGCCAACAAGCCAATTAAATAACTTACCATATAGTTCTCACTCTGACTCCTGATCAAATGCCTCTAACAGGGGTGTGCTTGTTTATCACAGTAGACCTCACCACCTGTCACTAAATGTTAGTCTCAGTATGGTGGGAAATGTACAGCAGTGGTGCTGATAGATATTGTTGCTCAGTTCTGTGGCTGCCAGTCTCCAGAGCCTTCCCCTGTCTCCTCACACTGTTATTAGTAACATTTTGAGCATTGAGCTTCCACAGGTGGCTTCCCGGGCCAGGAACCTCACCCTCCCCGGTCCAATTACCTCACTCAGGATAGGACATTTTTATTGGTCTACTTGGGGACATCACATTTCCATGGGCTGCCTTGTCGTCTCCATGAGTAGATGCCTCTACTGCTCAATTACTTTCCCAGGCGGAATGGCATCTGCTCCCATCGAGACCTTTCGAGTCCCAACGCATTACCAGCACAGTATTTCTGATCTACTTCAAACACAAAAAGGCCTTCTTATTTTCCTCAGCTACCTCTCGGCCGTGATCGAATGTGTAGCAAGATTATTCCTGGGAGTCTGAGCAGCAGAGAGCCCCTCATATAGAGCTGAGCCCTCAGCCCTTAAAGACAATTATATGGCTATTCTGTACATACTGTACAGTATACCCCTCCACACACTCTTCCCTAAACACACCCTCACTCCTTCACCCATGTAGTATTATTGGTGGCTGGCTGAATACACGGGGGACTGTTCCATAGTGCGTCAATTAAAGCAGAGAGGCGTGAACAAGGTCCTCTCAGCCATGAGCACATAATTAGCAGAAGCCATCATCACATCCAACCCCTCAATAAATGTTTCACATCACCCCCAGTCATATACTCCAATTAGCAAGCACCTGAAGCTAGCATAAATATGTATTTTTATTAGAGGAATTACACATGCAGAGCAGAGGCACACGAGATACATTATGGTACTGTATTAGACTTTATGCAAACATTTCCTTCAACCCAACATTAATCCGTAATTGCAGCCTCATTAGTTAAGAAATCAGAGGTGTGGGGACTGAGAGACAATGTCATTTGTACACTAGGCATGGCAGGATGCACCCTGTCTAGTCTAATGTGTTAGTGGGAGAGATGGGAATTGAGAGCAGGGTTAGATATGGATTCAAAGTTAGGGAGTTAGCTGAGAGTTTACAAGTGGAAGAGCTCCATGCATCTGTACTATTTGGGAAAGCACAAAGCTGCCTGAATGTTTACCAAAATATCTTATAGTGTGTGTAGCCTGTTACACTCGTACTCACATACGGGTAGAAAATGACAGACTTCGGCACTAATATGCGGCTGAATTGGAACGTAGTGGCTGTACGGTAACATGCTATACATGCCGTCAGAGCTCTGTATGGGTTTTGACTGACAACCGTTCTGAACTGGAGCACCGTGCTATGAGAAGTTGCCCCTCATCACTCCCGGTTATTGGGCAACTTTTGAGAATTTTTTGTTGTCCGAGTGAGGGAAATACTGTAAATTAAGATGACTCTATGTATTTTGAACAATGAGACATTGACCATTATAATAAATACCACTTTGATGTCATAAATATATTCCAAATTTGCACTTTACATTTCCATATCATAAACCAATTTCATACACAGTGTCAATGTTTATGATCACTATGTTGGATGTACAGTAACACGATGACATGGAGTAATACCCTGGGTTGTTCTGAACAGAATGACCCCGTGTTTATTTATTGTGAAGGACATGTTCTGGGGCACACACAACTGAACGATTCAAAAAATGAAGAATGCCCACCAAAATTAAGTTGTTGGACCATTTTTGGATTCCGTAAACAACAACAGTGATTGTGTGGTGGCGGGGATGCAGGGTTGTGTTCCAAATGAAACTACAAGTGTGCTTGCTTTTTACCAACAAAAAAGTACCTTGTAGTTCTTTGAGTCATAAAAGTGCATTGAACTTTGGAATGATGTGTGGCCATTTGGAGACACTATTTAGTCCCCTCACGCAAACCCTTTTTTTGCGGCTAACAGTACAGCAAATGTAAAATGCACATAAAATCAACAGTGTAATGTTTGGATTCAGTCTTGTGTCAGGTGATCTATAGTGTACTCAAATAAGGACTAATCCTTTTCCCATTAAATTGCTACCATAGTTATTCATATGCTTTTTAAATTTCTTCTGTAAGAATATTTCAATTTAGCCCTATCCATATAGGCCCATTCCCACGAGTGTAAAGGGTTTAACCTCCTCACGTTCCACTGTTAAATCATTCAGAGCATTGTAATCTTGGAAATCTGTGAGCTAAAAGAGTCTGAAATAGAATCCAATGTTTCCAGAGACCCCAATAAACATATATAACCAACTGCTCTACAGAGATAGGAAAAGTACTCAATTGACATACTTGAGTAAAAGTAAAGATACCTTAATAGAAGTAAAGATACCTCAAGTAAATTGGAAAGTGCCCTAGTAAAATCCTACTTGAGTAAAAGTCTCAAAGTATCAGGTTTTAAATATATGTAAGTATCAAAAATCAAAGTAAAAGTATAAATAATGTCATATTCCTTATATCAAGCAAACCAGACGGCACCATTGGATATTTGTTTTATATATATTTTTTTACAGATAGCCAAGGGCACACTCCAATACAGGGATGTCCTCTTGAGAGGTGTATTAATTAGACAATTTTCCTGTCCTTTTAAGTATAAAAAATGTAACGAGTACTTTTGGGTGTCAGGGAAAATGTATGGATCATTTTCTTTTTTTATTTTCTTTAGGAATGTAGTGAAGTAAAATTATAAGTATTTTTTACCTAAGTGCTTTAAACCACTGCTGTTCTAGTACCTCGCTCCCCCTGGTTTTCATTGAGAGTGTCTCTCTCTCTTCTCTCCCTCTCTCTCTGCTTTACTGGCATGACGTAACAATGTACATATTGGCAAAGCTTACTTCGGATATTTACAATATGAAAATAATAAGAATCAAAATTGTCAATGGGACAACAGTAACAACAATAATCAAGGGTTAAAATAACCATACATTGAACAATAACAATAAGCATACGGTAGAGGACATGTGCAGGTTGATTGGTCAGTCAGACACTGTCAACCCACAGCTCTCTGCGTCCTCCCCAAACAGAACGGGTACCTACTCTCATCAGAGAGGTCTTTGAAACCTTGAATAAGGGTTTCAAATTTGGGGAAATGCAGCTCTGTCTCAGGTTCTGCTGTTGTGCAGTGGTTGAACAGCCTTTCCTCTACAGGGAGCCAGGTTTTCCTGTGTCTACCCTTCTCAATGGCAAGGCTGTGCTCACTGAGCCTGTACTTTGTCAAGGTTTTGATCAGTAACCATGGTCAAATAGTTAGCCACGGTGTACTGTCGATTTAAGGCCAGATAGCACTGCACTTTGCTTTGTGCTTGTGTTTCCCAACAAGCAATGTAGTTTTGTTTTGACTGTTGTCGTGTCTTTGGCTATGCCGGATTAAGTGATACGACATGCTATTCTATAAAATAATTTATCCGTAATTAATATTACCTGATTGAGCTAATCATGTAAATGTAATTAACTAGTGAGTCGGGCACCACTAAATAATATTTATAGAGCTGTTATCTTCCGAATAAACTCTTAAAGACCTAGTAATATTTTACATCAATAGCAGTCAATATTAATCGTCATCTTAATTCAGTCTCATCTGAAAGTTGTAAATTCTCATCTGCACGAACCCTGGCTAACAAGTTGAATCAGCAATACAAAATTGTGTTTAATTATTTATTTACTAAATACCTAACTAATCATATTTAAATCATAACTTGATTACAAATGACATCATAAAGGAAAATGTCCCTAGCGGGCGGAACAGATATAACTGTAACGGTTCTCTTGAGATGAAGGAGAGTCGGACCAAAATGCAGCGTGTAGATTGCGATCCATGTTTAATCAACAAACGTAAACACGAATCAATACAAACACTACAAAACAATAAACGTAACGAAAACCGAAACAGCCTATACTTGTGTTAACTAACACAGCGACAGGAACAAAGACACTAAGGACAATCACCCACGACAAACTCAAAGAATATGGCTGCCTAAATATGGTTCCCAATCAGAGACAACGATAAACACCTGCCTCTGATTGAGAACCACTCCAGACAGCCATAGACTTTGCTAGATACCCCACTAAGCTACAATCCCAATACCAACACCAAAACCCCAAGACAAAATACACCACAATACAAAAACCCCATGCCACACCCTGGCCTGACCCAATACATGAAGATAAACACAAAATACTTTGACCAGGGCGTGACAATAACAGCTGGTTACACAAAAGAAAAGGGCTGGGTTTGAGTGAAAGAGCGGGAAGACTGAGGAACAAAGGGCGAAGCTGTGCTATCGTAAATACAGTATCTTATTCATTCTAAAGTACCGCCCATTTGGACAAAGGAAAATGCAATAAATATTTACTCTGAGCTGCGCTTCGGTAGATGGAAGGCCGTGTTGCCCAACCGAATCCTTTGTCCTTTGAAGAATGTCTCTGCTGGTAAATTGAATACGTTGTAGTAACGTCGTTGTGTGATAGACGGGATACTCTGTCTGTTCCTTCCTAGCCCACGTTTGCAGCTGCTGTTGCTAACTCAACGGCTAGGATGTATCACTTCTGTGGTGAATAAGAGTTAAAAGTTCATACCATTCACAACCAAAGCTCACGCTGATGTTGGCTTCATTCTGTAGTTTTATCTGAATCTTTCTGACATCGGACCGTCGTCCTCACATCCTCGGAACAGGAGGTTACATTGTCGTCAAGGCTTTATTTAGGAAGGGAGAGGAGGGCGTTCGAAAAGTCTTATAGCCCATGTCACTTCACAGGGGCGGGCCACTGATTGAGCTGAGATGAAAACCCAAATATCACAATTTAGAAGCTAAAATCACATTTCATCAGATCACAAATAATTTCATATTCAAACATTTATTGAACAACAATTCCATGTTCATCCGATAACTCTCATGTGTAGACTTTCCACTGTAGAGTTTATGTCATCTTATCATTGATGAGAATGTCTCAGATGACAACCGAACTGTCATCATATTCATTGAGTACCACCGCATATGTTTAATTAGTCGGATTACCAGAATATAGTTAATTTCTCTCCACCTTCTGATGTTCCCAGAATCTATATGTTAACCAAGGGTTTTGTGAATGTAACATCAGTAGGGTAGAGAGAGGAAAAGGTGGGGAAGAGGTATTTATGACTGTCATAAACCTACCCCCAGGCCAACGTCATGACACTGTGTTGTAAATTGGTTTATTCTGATTGGTTGGATGTTCTGGTCCTAAGGCTTCATTCAGTGTGTTAGTAGAACAAGTTTGTGAACTCAGCCCCAGGACCAGCTGGATGAGGGGACTCTTTTCTTGGCTCAGCTCTTGGCATTGCAGGGCTTGGTAGTGATATGAGAGGGTGTCACTGTATTTTAGATGTTTCCAAAACTTAATTGCTCTTTTTTGTTTTTATTGACCTCTTGAACCTCTGTGGGCAGTATTACATTTTTGGATGAAAAACGTTCCCGTTTTAAACAAGATATTTTGTCATGAAAAGATGCTCGACTATGCATATAATTGACAGCTTTGGAAAGAAAACACTCTGACGTTTCCAAAACTGCAAAGATATTGTCTGTGAGTGGCACAGAACTAATGCATAAGAGACTACATTTACCAGGTGTCCGCTCGGTGTCCTCCGTCAAAACTATTGCATAATCTCCGGGTGCGTGCTTTTTTCCATTTTGAACAGAGGAGAAACCAAACTGCCACGAGTGACTTATCATCGAATAATAATGTGAAAAACACCTTGAGGATTGATTCTAAACAACGTTTGCCATGTTTCTGTCGATATTATGGAGTTAATTTGGAAAAAGGTTTGCGTTGTAATGACTGAATTTTCGTTTTTTTTTCTTAGCCAAACGCGATGAACAAAACGGAGCGATTTCTCCTACACAAATAATATGTTTGTAAAAACTGAACATTTTCTATCTAACTGAGAGTCTCCTCATTGAAAACATCCGAAGTTCTTCAACAGTAAATTATTTTATTTGAATGCTTTTCTTGTTTTTGTGAAAATGTTGCCTGCTGAATGCTAGGCTTAATGCTATGCTAGCTATCAATACTCTTACACAAATGCTTGTATAGCTATGGTTGAAAAGCATTAAAAAAAAATCTGAGATGACAGTGTTGTTAACAAAAGGCTAAGCTTGTGAGCCAATATATGTATTTCATTTCATTTGCGATTTTCATGAATAGTTAACGTTGCATTATGGTAATGAGCTTGAGGCTATAATTACGCTCCCAGATACGGGATTGCTCGTCGCAGCAGGTTAATAGTGGATATTGGCCTAATTCTGCCATGCATTGCAATGTTTGTAGTTTTCCTCAGGACATGGAGGAGAATCATACAGAACTCTGCATGTAGGGTTTCAATGCGATGAAATCTTGTTTTGCCAGTGGACCCCACATCAAATGCAATTGGTTCGATGACACAATCAATTCGTTTTAGCCAAATTTTTATAGGTAATTCAACTTGAATTTGTTTTTTGATGGAGTAGAATGCCCTGTGTGCTTTCTCTCTCAGTTCATTCACTGCCTCATTAAGGTGTCCAGTTGAGCTTATTTTTAAACATAAGTAATTGTATTGTGTGCAGTACTCTATATATTTTGTACCAATTGAGAACTTTGGTCTAATTCCCTGTGATCTGGATCTTCTCTGGAAAATACTTATTTTAGTCTTTTTGGGGTTTACTGCCAGGGCTGGCAGTACTGCTCTAGCCTCTAGTAACTCCCCATCCTGGGTCCGGGAGCGTAATCATCGACACTAATTAGCATAACGCAACGGACATAAATATTCCTAGAAAATATTCCTATTTGTGAAAATCACAAGTGAAGTATATTGAGACACAGCTTAGCCTTTTGTTAATCACCCTGTCATCTCAGATTTTCAAAATATGTTTTACAGCCAAAGCTAGACAAGCATTTGTGTAGGTTTATCGATAGCCTAGCATAGCATTTTGTCCAGCTAGCAGCAGGTAACTTGGTTACGGAAATCAGAAAAGCAATCAAATTAAATCTTTTACCTTTGATAAGCTTCGGATGTTTTCACTCACGAGACTCCCAGTTAGATAGCCAATGTTCCTTTTTTAAAATATGATTTTTGTAGGTGAAATGGCTCCGTTTGTTCTTCACGTTTGGCTGAGAAATCGACCGGAAATTGCAGTCACGAAAACACCTAAATATATTCCAAATTAGCTCCATAATATCGACAGAAACATGGCAAACTTTGTTTATAATCAATCATCAAGGTGTTTTTCAAATATCTATTCGATAATATATCCACCGGGACAATTGGTTTTTCAGTAGGACCGATTGGAATAATGGCTACCTCTGTATTTTACTCGAGAATCACTCTGAGAGCCATCAAGTGACAACTTGCACAATGTAGCCGCTTACGGGTATTCTTCAACATAAATGTGTAAAACTATGTCACAATGCTGTAGACACCTTGGGGAATACGGAGAAAGAGTAATCTGGTTGATAGCTCATTCACTGCTCAATAGGGACGCATTGGAATGCAGAGCTTTCAAAAGATGAGTCACTTCCGGATTGGATTTTTCTCAGGCTTTCGCCTGCAATATCAGTTCTGTTATACTCACAGACAATATTTTTACAGTTTTGGAAACTTTATAGTGTTTTCTATCCCAAGTTGTTAATTATATGCATATTCTAGCATATTGTCCTGACAAAATATCCTGTTTCCTAAGGGAATGTTATTTTTCCAAATATGAAAATACTGCCCCCTAGTCACAAAAGGCTAGCAGGTCCAGGCTCTGATGCAGGCCATGTGCTCTCTCTCTCTCTCTCTCTCTCTCTCTCTCTCTCTCTCTCTCTCTCTCTCTCTCTCTCTCTCTCTCTCTCTCTCTCTCTCTCTCTCTCTCTCTCTCTCTCTCTCTAGTATGATATCTTATAAAGTGAGTGCCCATTGGATTGGGGAGAACCGGAACGAAAGTAACTTGCGGGAGTAACACAGCCTTGGGATGGAAGTAACATCTGGCGAGAAGTGCACAATATCTGTCTTATCTCCATGTTTCTGGTTTGTAATGCTCATTATTTTGATTAAATGTACTATCAGCCATCATTTTAAGTTTGTATCGATTTGAATAATTAATGCCATATGTTCAGAATTTATGAAAATGAACCATTTGTCAACATCGCATTGTTGTGCAACCACAATATTTTGCCTTACAATATTCATCAGACTGAAATGGATCACATAATGGCTATTCTAACCATAATTTTCTCATCTCACCTCAATGAGAATGTAGTAGGATATGTTTTTCACCCTTTTCAATTACTTTAGTGCTTAGCCCTACCAATCTGGTGCCCTCCAGCGGTCCTTGTCCTGCGCGCTCCTCGTGACTTGATATAATACATGTTTTTATTCTCTTCACAAACGGCAAACTCCTTGGGCTTATCACATTTTTATGGCTTGACACAAGGTAATTAAACCCCCTGAAAATAAAAATATATATATTTTAACCATTAACATGTTGATAAAAGCTTATGTGAGACGCTGATCCATCATGTCAATTGATTAAGGCACAATTCTAATGATGTGATTTATCATATTTTGCTAACGTTATAAAAAACATATTAATGAGAGGAGACAATGACCTATGCTTAAACTTTTATTTTATTTGATTCCAGGTCAACAGTTAACATTGTGTTACTTTATCCCATAACATCTCCCAGGCTAAGCCCCAAGACTAGCTAGCATGATGCTTGAAACCTATGCTGTCAGTTAGTCACTAGATGGGGAAAGAAAATGACATATGTTTGGAACCTTAAACAACTAAACAACTCTACAACCAAAAAACACTCCCGTATCCGTTTTTTTAGTTACGTCGCTCAAAACCACTTTTGTTGATAACTCGTTGAAACATGGTCGGACTGGTATGTTTTTTTTGCAGGGAGCTCGTCCTCTGCATTAGGAACATGCTGACTTCACTACGTCATTCTAGATTCTGTCTTTTCTGAGAAAATGGGTGTGTTACTTTCGTCCCGGCTCTCCCCTACAGTGAGTGGTTTACTGCTGTGATAATTCCAGTCATCAGCCAGGGAAATGGTGGCTTACCCGTGAGTCAGGGAGGGAGGGAAGACAGAAGGGAGAGAGGATTCTGGAAGGGAGGGGGTCCATTTGGAGAGAGGCAGAGAGGACTGCTGGGGGGGGGTGTTAAACTGGTACGTCTGTCCAAGGTTTGGGGGGCACATTAAAGATAGTTGGGGTAGTGGAGGGGACAATTGTTCCCCAGCCAGGCAGGAGACAGCGCTGGCTCAGGCTGCTTTTGAACAGGGCTGCTCAGCCACAAACACAGCACAGTTCTGGGCTGGCTGACTGGCATTGGTGAGTTTGGATCTGTCTTGGCATGGGCTGCTGTGACAGCTGTCTGGAAATAGAGGGAGCCCCTGAGATGTGAGACGGGGAAGAGTGGGAGCAAAACAACATGCACAAATTACTGTGAAATTCTGTTGCCCTGTTCTCCCTACACAGTTTCCAACACATGCAGAGTAAGAAATATGCGGCTCAGCCAAATCAACATAGAAAAAAAGGTATTATGGGGAGGATGCTGTTTCTAAGTACATAATCACTGTAAGGAACATGTTGTAATTGGGCACCTTTTATCTTAAAGGGATAATCCACCCTAAGAAATAAAAATCATGAAAGTCCTGTCAATTTTGTGAAAGCCTACAGTAGAAGGCAAAAGTTTGGACACATCTATTCATTCCAGGATTTTTCTTTATTTTTACTATCTTCTACATTGTGAATAATAGTGAAGACATCACAACTATGAAATAACACATATGGAATCATGTACCAACCAAAAAGTGGTCAAATAAATCCAAATATTACATTTACATTTACATTTAAGTCATTTAGCAGACGCTCATATCCAGAGCGACTTACAAATTGGTGCATTCACCTTATGACATCCAGTAGAACAGTCACTTTACAATAGTGTTGTCCAGGATCACGCCAAGGTTCTTAGCGCTCTGGGAGGAGGACACAATGGAGTTGTCAACCGTGATGGCAAGATCATGGAACGGGCAGTCCTTCCCCGGGAGGAAGAGCAGCTCCGTCTTGCCGAGGTTCAGCTTGAGGTGGTGATCCGTCATCCACACTGATATGTCTGCCAGACATGCAGAGATGCGATTCGCCACCTGGTCATCAGAAGGGGGAAAGGAGAAGATTAATTGTGTGTCGTCTGCATAGCAATGATAGGAGAGACCATGTGAGGTTATGACAGAGCCAAGTGACTTGGTGTATAGCGAGAATAGGAGAGGGCCTAGAACAGAGCCCTGGGGGACACCAGTGGTGAGAGCGCGTGGTGAGGAGACAGATTCTCGCCACCTGGTAGGAGCGACCTGTCAGGTAGGACGCAATCCAAGCGTGGGCCGCGCCGGAGATGCCCAACTCGGAGAGGGTGGAGAGGAGGATCTGATGGTTCACAGTATCGAAGGCAGCCGATAGGTCTAGAAGGATGAGAGCAGAGGAGAGAGAGTTAGCTTTAGCAGTGCGGAGCGCCTCCGTGATACAGAGAAGAGCAGTCTCAGTTGAATATATTTTATATATGATATTCTTCAAAGTAGCCAACCTTTGCCTTGATGACAGCTTTGCACACTCCTGTCTAAAAAGAAAGAATATCCCTGGAATGAGTAGGTGTGTCCAAACTGTTGACTGGTACTGTATATACTATCTCTTCCGGCGCCGACTGAGATGGCCGCCTCGCTTCGCGTTCCCTAGGAAACTATGCAGTTTTTTGTTTTTTTACGTGTTATTTCTTACATTAGTACCCCAGGTCATCTTAGGTTTCATTACATACAGTCGAGAAGAACTACTGAATATAAGATCAGCGTCAACTCACCATCAGTACGACCAAGAATATGTTTTCCGCGACGCGGATCCTGTGTTCTGCCTTACAAACAGGACAACGGAATGGATCGCATGCAGCGACCCAAGGAAACGACTCCGAAAAAGAGGGAAACGCGGCGGTGTTCTGGTCAGACTCCGGAAAAGGGCACATCGCGCACCACTTCCCAGTATTCTTCTTGCCAATGTCCAGTCTCTCGACAACAAGGTTGATGAAATCCGAGCAAGGGTGGCATTCCAGAGGGACATCAGAGACTGCAACGTTCTCTGCTTTACGGAGACATGGCTTACTGGGAAAACGCTATCCAGGGCGGTGCAGCCAACGGGTTTCTCCACGCATCGCGCCGACAGAAACAAACATCTCTCTGGTAAGAAGAGTGGAGGGGCGTATGCCTCATGACTAACGGGACATGGTGTGATGAAGAAAACATACAGGAACTCAAATCCTTCTGTTCACCTGATTTAGAATTCCTCACAATCAAATGTAGACCGCATTATCTTCCAAGAGAATTCTCTTCGATTATAATCACAGCCGTATATATCCCCCCCAAGCAGACACATCGATGGCTCTGAACGAACTTTATTTAACTCTTTGCAAACTGGAAAACATTTATCCGGAGGCTGCATTCATTGTAGCTGGGGATTTTAACAAAGCCAATCTGAAAACAAGACTCCCTAAATTTTATCAGCATATCGATTGCGCAACCAGGGGTGGTAAAACCTTGGATCATTGTTACTCTAACTTCCGCGACGCATATAAGGCCCTGCCCCGCCCCTTTCGGAAAAGCTGACCACGACTCCATTTTGCTGATCCCTGCCTACAGACAGAAATTAAAACAAGAGGCTCCCACGCTGAGGTCTGTCCAACGCTGGTCAGAACAAGCTGACTCTACACTCCAAGACTGCTTCCATCACGTGGACTGGGACATGTTTCGTATTGCGTCAGATGGGAATATTGACGAATACGCTGATTCGGTGTGCGAGTTCATTAGAACGTGCGTCGAAGATGTCGTTCCCATAGCAACGATAAAAACATTCCCTAACCAGAAACCGTGGATTGATGGCAGCATTCGCGTGAAACTGAAAGCGCGAACCACTGCTTTTAATCAGGGCAAGGTGTCTGGCAACATGACTGAATACAAACAGTGCAGCTATTCCCTCCGTAAGGCTATCAAACAAGCTAAGCGTCAGTACAGAGACAAAGTGGAATCTCAATTCAATGGCTCAGACACAAGAGGCATGTGGCAGGGTCTACAGTCAATCACGGACTACAAGATGAAATCCAGCCCAGTCACGGACCAGGATGTCTTGCTCCCAGGCAGACTAAATAACTTTTTGCCCGCTTTGAGGACAATACAGTGCCACTGACACGGCCTGCAACGGAAACATGCAGTCTCTCCTTCACTGCAGCCGAGGTGAGTAAGACATTTAAACGTGTTAACCCTCGCAAGGCTGCAGGCCCAGACAGCATCCCCAGCCGCGCCCTCCGAGCATGCGCAGACCAGCTGGCCGGTGTGTTTACGGACATATTCAATCAATCCTTATACCAGTCTGCTGTTCCCACATGCTTCAAGAGGGCCACCATTGTTCCTGTTCCCAAGAAAGCTAAGGTAACTGAGCTAAACGACTACCGCCCCGTAGCACTCACTTCCGTCATCATGAAGTGCTTTGAGAGACTAGTCAAGGACCATATCACCTCCACCCTACCTGACACCCTAGACCCACTCCAATTTGCTTACCGCCCAAATAGGTCCACAGACGATGCAATCTCAACCACACTGCACACTGCCCTAACCCACCTGGACAAGAGGAATACCTATGTGAGAATGCTGTTCATCGACTACAGCTCGGCATTCAACACCATAGTACCCTCCAAGCTCGTCATCAAGCTCGAGACCCTGGGCCTCGACCCCGCCCTGTGCAACTGGGTACTGGACTTCCTGACGGGCCGCCCACAGGTGGTGAGGGTAGGCAACAACATCTCCTCCCCGCTGATCCTCAACACGGGGGCCCCACAAGGGTGCGTTCTGAGCCCTCTCCTGTACTCCCTGTTCACCCACGACTGCGTGGCCACGCACGCCTCCAACTCAATCATCAAGTTTGCGGACGACACAACAGTGGTAGGCTTGATTACCAACAACGACGAGACGGCCTACAGGGAGGAGGTGAGGGCCCTTGGAGTGTGGTGTCAGGAAAATAACCTCACACTCAACGTCAACAAAACTAAGGAGATGATTGTGGACTTCAGGAAACAGCAGAGGGAACACCCCCTATCCACATCGATGGAACAGTAGTGGAGAGGGTAGCTAGTTTTAAGTTCCTCGGCATACACATCACAGACAAACTGAATTGGTCCACTCACACTGACAGCGTCGTGAAGAAGGCGCAGCAGCGCCTATTCAACCTCAGGAGGCTGAAAAAATTCGGCTTGTCACCAAAAGCACTCACAAACTTCTACAGATGCACAATCGAGAGCATCCTGGCGGGCTGTATCACCGCCTGGTACGGCAACTGCTCCGCCCTCAACCGTAAGGCTCTCCAGAGGGTAGTGAGGACTGCACAACGCATCACCGGGGCAAACTACCTGCCCTCCAGGACACCTACACCACCCGTTGTTACAGGAAGGCCATAAAGATCATCAAGGACATCAACCACCCGAACCACTGCCTGTTCACCCCGCTATCATCCAGAAGGCGAGGTCAGTACAGGTGCATCAAAGCTGGGACCGAGAGACTGAAAAACAGCTTCTATCTCAAGGCCATCAGACTGTTAAATAGCCACCACTAACATTGAGTGGCTGCTGCCAACACACTGTCATTGACACTGACCCAACTCCAGCCATTTTAATAATGGGAATTGATGGAAATGATGTAAATATATCACTAGCCACTTTAAACAATGCTACCTTATATAATGTTACTTACCCTACATTATTCATCTCATATGCATATGTATATACTGTACTCTACAACATCGACTGCATCCTTATGTAACACATGTATCACTAGCCACTTTAACTATGCCACTTTGTTTACTTTGTCTACACACTCATCTCATATGTATATACTGTACTCGATACCATCTACTGTATGCTGCTCTGTACCATCACTCATTCATATATCCTTATGTACATGTTCCTTATCCCCTTACACTGTGTATAAGACAGTAGTTTTGGAATTGTTATTTAGATTACTTGTTGGTTATCACTGCATTGTCGGAACTAGAAGCACAAGCATTTCGCTACACTCGCATTAACATCTGCTAACCATGTGTATGTGACAAATAAAATTTGATTTGATTTGATTTGATTTATCAGTGGGTAAAATAAACATGTTTAGCCATTATTTAACTTCTGAGTCGTCCATCTGTGAAAACCAGGAAATTGTGCAGGACCATGTCATAGCTACATAATTCTTTTCAGTTGAGATATGAAATGTAAAAGTGTGTTACACCCTAACACTTTTAAAGATCTTGTTGAATCTGAAAAACAATTACCTTCACTCCAGATCGCAAAATCAGCAAATACATGGTAATACAAATACATCAGCAAATACATGGTATGGGATTACTTGTCCGTTTATATCAAATCAAATTTTATTGGTCACATACACATATGTAGCAGATGTTATTATGGGTGTAGCGAATTGCTTGTATCGTCATGACAAAATGTATATTTTGCTTAGATATGCTCAAACTAAACAGTGTACCAAATTGTTCTCCTTCATGTGCCATGTTGCAATGCCCCCTGTGTCTGTGGGAAACAGAGATATTACAGAAATTAGGAGATAGGAATCCCATTGGGCAATGACTGGATAAACGCTCCACCAAACTGACTGTCGGCCAATTGCAATCACGTTGTCATGCTGTGTCACGTGCTGCTAAGCTAATCATCACGCAATCCATTCTCAAAGTCAGGTTATGAATCGAGAAACCTGCCTATTTTCCTCGAAGGTACGTCAACACCCACCCGTAGCACGCGCTCCAGCAGGTGTATCTCACTGATCATCCCTAAAGCGAACACCTCATTTGGCCGCCTTTCGTTCCAGTTCTCTGCTGCCTGTGACTGGAACGAATTGCAAAAATCGCTGAAATTGGAGACTTTTATCTCCCTCACCAACTTCAAACATCTGCTATCTGAGCAGCTAACCGATCGCTGCAGCTGTACATAGTCTATCGGTAAATAGCCCACCCATTTTTACCTACCTCATCCCCATACTGTTTTTATTTATTTACTTTTCTGCTCTTTTGCACACCAATATCCCTACCTGTACATGACCATCTGATCATTTATCACTCCAGTGTTAATCTGCAAAATTGTAATTATTCGCCTACCTCCTCATGCCTTTTGCACACAATGTATATAGATTTTTTTTCTATTGTGTTATTGACTTGTTAATTGTTTACTCCATGTGTAACTCTGTGTTGTTGGTTCACACTGCCATGCTTTATCTTGGCCAGGTCGCAGTTGCAAATGAGAACTTGTTCTAAACTAGCCTACCTGGTTAAATAAAGGCGAAATAAAAAAATAAAAAAAACATTATGTCACGACTCCAAAGCTATGCAAAAGATTTGTAATGTTGTACTTCTTGTTCAAGAAATCGGTGATTGTACCCAATTTCATACTTGAGTAAAAGTAAAGATACCAAAATAGAAAACACCTCAAGTAAAAGTCACCCAGTAAAATACTACTTGAGTAAAAGTCTAAAACTATTTGGTTTTAAATACAGCGCATTTGGAAAATATTCAGACCCCTTCACTTTTTCACATTTTGTCACAATACAGCCTTATTCTAAAATGGATTAAATGGTTTTTTTCCCCTCATCAATCTAAGCACAATACCTCATAATGACAAAGCAAAAACGTTTTTTTTTTCAAATATGTTAATAATAAATCAAATGAAATACGACATTTACCTAAGTATTCAGACCCTTTAGTCAGTACTTTGTTGAATCACCTTCGGCAATGATTACAGCCTTGAGTCTTATTGGGTATTATGCTACAAGCTTGGCACACCTATATTTGGGGAGTTTCTCCCATTCTTCTCAGCAGATCCTCTCAAGCTCTGTCAGGTTGGATGGGGAGCATAGGTGTACAGCTATTTTAAGATCTCTCCAGAGATGTTTGATCGGGTTCAAGTCCGGGCTCTGGCTAGGCCACTCAAGGATATTCTGAGACTTGTCCCAAAGCCTCTCCTGCGTTGACTTGGTTGTGTGCTAAGGGTCATTGTCCTGTTGGAAGGTGAACTTTCACCCTAGTCTGAGGTCCTGGGCGCTCTGGAACAAGTTTTCACCAAGGATCTTTCTGTACTGCTCCATTCATCTTTCCCTCGATCCTGACTAGTTTCCCAGTCCCTGCCGCTGAAAAATATCCCCATAGTATGATGCTGCCACTACCATGCTTTACCGTAGAGATGGCGCCAGTTTTCCTCCAGATGTGACGCTTGGCATTCAGGCCAAATAGTTCAATTTTGGTTTCTTTAGACCAGAGAAGGTGCTGTTTGGCAAACTCCAAGTGGTCTATCATGATCCTTTTTACTGAGGAGTGCCTTCCATCTGGCCACTCTACCATAAATGCCTGATTGGTGGAGTGCTGCTGAGATGCTTGTCCTTCGGAAAGTTTTTCCCATCTCTCCAGAAGAGCTCTGGAGCTCTGTCAGAGTGACCATCAGGTTTTTGTTAGCTCCCTGAGCAAGGCTCTTCTCCCCCGATTGCTCAGATTGACTGGTCGGCCAACTCTAGGAAGAGTATTGGTTCCTCCCAAAATTTAAGTATGATGGAGGCCAATGTGTTCTTGGTGACCTTCAATGCTGCAAAATGTATTTGTACCCTTCCCCAGATCTATGCCTCCAAACAATTCTGTCTCTGAGCTCTACAGAAAATTCCTTCGACCTCATTGTTTGGTTTTTGCTCTGATATGCACTGTCAACTGTGGGATCTAATATAGAAATGGTGTGCCTTTCCAAATCTTGTACATCAATTGAATTTATTAATTTATTAAGTTGTAGAAACACCTCAAGGATGATCAACGGAAACAGGAAGCACCTAAGCTCAATTTCAAGTCTCATAGCAAAGGGTCTGAATACTTTTGTAAATAAGATATTTGTTTTTTATTTTTAATACATTTGCAAACATTTCTACAAACTGTTTTGCTGTGTCATTATGGGGTATTGTGTGTCGATTGATGACACATTTTTAATTTTAGAATAAGGCTGTAACATAACAAAATGTGGAAAAAGGAATGGGTCTGAATACTTTCCAAATCCACTGTATACTTAAGTATCAAAATAAAACTACAAACATTCCACATTCCTTACATTAAGCAAACCAGACGGCACCATTTTCGTTTTTTTATTTAATTTACGGATAGCCAGGGGCACAGTCCAACACTCGGAGATCATTTACAAAGGAGGCATTTGTGTTAAGTGATTCCACTAGATCAGATAACCAGTAGGGATGACCAGGGATGTTCTCTTGACAAGTGCATGAATTGGACCTTTTTCCTATCCTGCTAAGCATTCGAAATGTAATGACTACTTTTGTCTGTCAGGGAAAATGTACAATTTTCTTTAGGAATATAGTAAAAGCAAAAGTTGTCAAAAATGTAAATAGTAATGTACAGATACCCCCCAAAACTACAGTGGTACTTTAAACCACTCCACAAAAGTCATGCTAATGTTTGGCTTTTGAGCTAGTCCCCAATTGATTCCCCTTCCCTCCTTGAAGGAGAATGCCCATTGACGACACATGGGCAACGTACACAATGGGTGTTAATATGATTCTAAAGGAGTTTCCCATCTCCTCAAACGTATCCCTGTGGGAAAGAAACGTACTCTGCTCTCACTCTGGGCAGAGACAAACTGAAAGTTGAACTCTGTGAGAAGTTGATAGTGTAGTTTGTTTAGCCGAGTTTACAGCTAGATATCTACTTCACATGCTAATATCAACTTTGATATTAGCTATGTGTTCTAGCAAGCTACTTAGCCAGCCAGCCCAAAGAGAGAGAGCTTTGCATTATGGGCTATGTAGTAGACTTGAGCTGCAACAGATTCCCAACAACAACTTTCACGTTTCTACCAACCTTGTTATAACTACAATTTTTAAAAAATTCATTTCACCTTGATTTAACTTGGCAAGTCAGTTAAGAAAAAAATCTTATTTCCAATGACAGCAGATTAACTGCCTTGTTCAGTGGCAGAACGACACATTTTTACCTTGTAGGGCTCGGGATTTGACCTTGCAACCTTTTGGTTACTAGTTCAACACTCTAACCACTAGGCTACCTGTCACCGCACAAACTCTGTTCTCACTCTGGGAAGATAAAATGAAACATTTGTTCTCAAAAAGGATGGTTTCAAATATATTAGTGTTATTTAACTATATTTAACACTGTTAATAATATTAATTAGGGTTTTGGGGTAGATTATCCCATGAATTCTTCCTTTGAGACATATTTCAGGAGTTTCATTACGGTCCAACCTGATGGACCTTAGTGATTATTGTTTTCATAAAGGGATTGTGAAGTTTTAAAGAAAGTACCAGCCATGATTCAGCCTGAATAATATTAATGAATATCAATGTTCACGTAATGTACTAATCTATGGGCTTTCTAACATATTTTTGATCATTTGTATCAATTTTTAAAATACGGCAACACAAATCATTATGGTTATTGCTTGTCACATTGAGTTTGCTTTGTTGTATTACTTACCTAACATAAGCCCATACGGTAGCTTCAACATTCACTGCATCTTCTCCATTATATCACTATAGAGTTATCCCTTTACAAAGAGCAATGTACTGTATGGCAGTAACTTCTCTACTCTTGGTGTCGTCCTACCATGAAAGGCCTTGTTAACCACCACTATTTTAAGGTGCCAATTTCCCACTGCTGGTACCCAAGGCACCTTCCCTTTGTGTTACCCAACAGAGAGAATAATAAATATAATTCTCTTTCTCCTCCTCCATTTTGCGGCACTCTAATTTTCCTGCTCAGCCCCCCGCCACCCCTCCCCTACTGCTCGTAACTCTGGGCTGACTGTGTGCATCTGCCTGGCACACTCAAGCAGCGGGAGGAACAAACAGAGGAGTGGAGGACACAGAGGGTCTACTATGCCCTCTGGCTTGGATGACCAACACTGCTAAGGTGAACGGAGCATTACCATCTCAAACACACCAGGAACCAGTTGTCAGGGAGCTAAGAATTGAAACTTGCTACATCTGCTCACAGCTTCACAGCGTCACAGCTATCTCCCTAACATACACTTATGCACACATGCATGTACATAAATATATATGCACAACCACACATTGACACACACACACCCACACAGGGGCAAACTTTGTGATTTTGGAGGCCCCAGGCAGTTTGACTATTTGTAGCCCATGTATCTGATGTCATGTCATACTCTTTTAGACCAGACAGCACCACATACATGGCAGCATTGTCATCGTCATGGGAACATACGTGGGAACATGGGATGTCTGCCTATTTATGGGATCTTAACCAACTGTGCTCTTTTGTTTGTTTAATCGCATGGTTTGTAACTTATACATCATTTTTCTTTAATGAGTCGGACGAGAGGGATTTACTCCAGACACTCGAACAGGCTCATCCCGTCATTTGCAGGAGAAAGAGACGTAGGAGATCGGGGTGCCTTGTGAGGATCCTGCGATGAGTGGCTAATCTGTCTTTGCCATCGGTACTATTGGAAAACGTACAATCGCTGGATAATAAAGTTCACGAACTACAAGCAAGTATATCCTACCAACGGGACATTAAAAACTGTAAAACTGTAATATCGCCGTGGCTGAATGATGACATGAATAACATACAGCTGGCTGGGTTATACACCCAGAGGTGGGGGTCTATGTATATTTGTAAACAACAGCTGGTGCACAATATCTAAGGAAGTATCGAAGTTTTGCTCACCTGAGGTAAAGTATCTCATGATAACTGTGGACCACACCATCTACCTAGAGAGTTTTCATCTGTATGCTTCGTATATGTTTATTTACCACCACAAACCGATGCTGGCACTATGACCACACTTAATGAGCTGTATACGTACATAAGAAAACAGGAAAACGCTCATCCATAGGCGTCACTCCTAGTGGCCGGGGACTTTAATGCAGGGAAACTTAAATCTGTTTTACCTAATTTCTACCAGAATGTTAAATGTGCAACTAGAGGGAACCACCTTTACTTCACACACAGAGACGCGTACAAAGCTCTCCCTCTCCCTCCATTTGGCAAATATGACTATAATTATATCCTCCTGATTCCTGCATACAAGCAAAAATTAAAGCAGGAAGCACCAGTGACTCTGCCAATAAAAAAAGTGGGCAGATGAAGCAGATTCTAAGCTACAGGACAGTTTTGCAAGCACAGACTGGAATATGTTCCAGGATTCGTCCAATGGCATTGAGGAGTACCCCACATCAGTCACTGACTTTATCAACATGTGCATCGAGGACATCATCCCCACAGTGACTGTACGTACATACCCCAACCAGAAGCCATGCAACATTTGCACTGAGCTAAAGGGTAGAGCTGCCTCTTTCAAGGAGCGGGACTCGAACGGGAAGATAGTAAGAAATCCTGCTATGCCATGCGACGAACCATCAAACAGGCAAAGAGTCAATACAGGGCTAAGATTGAATCATACTACACCGGCTCTGACGCTCGTCGGATGTGGCAGGGCTTGCAAACTATTACAGACTACAAAGGGAAGCACAGCTGAGAGTTGCCCAGTGACACAAGCCTACCAGACGAGCTAAAATACTTCCATACTCGCTTCGAGGCAAGTAAGACTGAAACATGCATGAGAGCATCAGTTGTTCTGTATGACTGTGTGATGACGCTCTCCACAGCTAATGTGAGTAAGACCTTTAAACAGGTCAACATTCACAAGGCCGCAGGGCCAGATGTATTACCAGGATGTGGCTTCACTGACATTTTGACCTGTCCCTGGCTGGGTCTGTAATACAAACACATTTCAAGTAGACCACCACAGTCCCTGTGCCCAAGAACCTAAAGTAACCTGTCTGAATGACTACCGACCCGAAGCACTCATATCTGTAGCCATAAAATGCTTTGAAAGGCTCATCATGTTTAACATCAACACAATTATCCCAGAAACCCCCGACCCACTCTTATTTGCATACCGCCCCAACAGATTCACAAATGATGCAATCTCTATTGCACTCCACACTGCCCTTTCACACCTGCACAAAGGTAACACTTATGTGAGAACTCTATTCATTGACTATAGCTCAGTGTTCAACACCATAGTGCCCTCAAAGCTCATCACTAAGGTAAGGACCCTGGGACTAAACACTTCCCTTTGCAACTGGATCCTGGACTTCCTGACGTGTCGCCCCCAGGTGTTAAGGGTAGGTAACAACACATCCACTACGTTGATCCTCACCACTGGGGACCCTCAGGGGTGCTTGCTTAGTCCCCTCCTGTACTCCCTGTTCACCCACAACTGTGTGGCCAAGCACTACTCCAATACCATCATTACGTTTGCTGATGACACACCAGTGGTAGACCTGATCACTGACAACATTGAGGAGAGGTCAGAGACCTGGCTGTGTGGTGCCAGGTCAACAACCTTTCCCTCAATGTAATCTAGGCAAAGGAGATGATTGTGGACTACAGGAAAAGGAGGACCGAGCACGCCCCCATTCTCATCGGCGGGGCTGTAGTGGTGCAGGTTGAGAGCCACAAGTTCCTTGGTGTCCACACCACCAACAAACTAACATGGTCCAAGCACACCAAGACAGTCGTGAAGAGGGCACAAGAAAACCTATTCCCCCTCAGGAGACTGAAAAGATTTGACATGGGTCCCCAGATCCTCAAATGGTTCTACAGCTGCACCATTGAGAGCATCCTGACGGGTTACATCACTGCCTGGTATGACAACTGCTCGGTCTCCGACCACAAAGCACTACCAGTACATCCCTGGGGCCAAGCTTCCTACCATCCAGGACCTCTATACCAGGCGGTGTCAGAGGAAGACCCTAAAAATTGTCAAAGACTCCAGACTCCCGAGTCATAGACTGTTCTCTCTGGTACCGCACGGCAAGCGGTACCGGAGCGACAAGTCTAGTTCCATTAGGCTTCTAAACAGCTTCTACCCCCAAGCCATAATACTCCTGAACATCTAATCAAATGGCTACCCAGACTATTTGCATTGTCCCCCTCTTTTACACTGCTGCTACTCTCTGATATTATCTATGAATAGTCACTTTAGTCACTCTACCTACATGTACATATTACCTAAATTACCTCGACTTACCCGTGTCGAGGTACCCCCTGTATATACTCTAGTCTCGCTATTGTTATTTTACAGCTGCTTCTAAATTATTTGTTACTTTTATTTTTGGTATTTTTGGTATTTGTCTTTAAACTGCATTGTTGTTTTAGGGCTTGTAAGAAAGCATTTCACTGTAAGGAGCATGTGACAAATAACATTTTATTTTATTATCAGCAGCACCTGTCTTTTTATAACATAATAATGCATATTTTATCCCCCGAGAGTCCAAGGAACCGGGGTCGGGTTTCTACTAAGCCAACCACATTTAGCACCAGGCTTCCCAAATACAGATAAACCTGCGGAGGTTCATGGCAGAAAAATAGTTAAATAGGGGTGGAGACCCGGTGTAAATCGGTGACACCTCGTTACACATCAAACTAATCAAATGCCTTGCTTGGGCGGATCTCTGAATAGCGCTCACTAGATTAGTGTCGTAGGTGCAACAGGGCAGGATGATTATTTTTACAGTCTATGTTGAGGATGGCCGGGAAATCACTGATTAAAACCCCATCAAAGTGTGTTGATGAATGTCGATTTTGTGTATAGAGCCTTCTACTGAGAAAATGTGTCTTTCACGGTCTGAAAACATTGACTAACATAACACAGTCATGTGGGAGAAGGATTCTTGAAATGTAACATTGAATTAAAATCTTGCCGCTGGGAGCCATTGGACCATTCAAAACATTTTTACAATACAAAATTCTCTAGACCTCCAAGGGAGGCGTGACAGCGACGTGACTTTGGAGGTTCAGCAACGTGGGACTACTACTAAGCTACCATATATAATTGTTTTCAGATGGTCATACCAAGGATAATTTAGCTATTTGATTTAGAATTTAAGGACACATGTAGGTGAAAATCATATCTATTTAAAAAAAATATTTGATGAAACATTGAATTTGTCATTACTGCTATTAGCAAATGAAATGCATTGAATAACAGATTCATACATGGAAAAACAGTTCACCCTGCTGGTTATATACAGTGCCTTCGAAAAGTATTCAGAAAACTTTCTGATTGCACTGTAGGCTAACTGCTGAACGGGGCATAGAATATACTTTGATTTTATTGTTCAGGTTCACCATTAGAAATATGTTTGGTAGTTTTGCTTTAAACAATCAGTCTATTTGGTCATTTTAGGTATACAGGCTAAAGTTTACTATTTCATAAGGAGCAGCAATCATATTGTGAGGCAGACCACATTGAAAAAGAGGAAGAGAAAAGAAGTTAGCTAACAACTTCCAAACGGTCAAAACCATTAGACTTTGAAATGTGGGTGAAATCCAAAGTTGTGCTAAATTGTGCTGTACATTTATTGGCTACGTCACAGCTCATTTGTAAACAATAGATATTGATACATTACTAGCTCAAACCCTTAATCTGCAAAAATGACAAGTTAATTAGTTGGTGATGGGGATTTCAGAACCAAAGTGGGAGGACACAAAACATTGCTTGTCCCCCTTATCAGTGGGGTGGTAGATACCTAGTGTCCCTTATGGCTCAGATCAGGTGCTACATAGTACATACACCATAAACATACATAATTTACACACACACACACACACACACACACACACACACACACACACACACACACACACACACACACACACACACACACACACACACACACACACACACACACACACACACACACACACACACACACACACACACACACACACACACACACACACACACACACACACACACAATCTTGTACAGCTAACCTTGTGGAGACACAATTCAGTCTCATTCAAAATCCTATTTTCCCTAACCATAAATCTAACCCTAACCTAATGTCCCCAGTTACTCCAATTTTTGTTGTGTTTACGCAACAAATGTTAATGCATCGAATCGTGATGCATCGAACCATTTCGCATCGATTCGTTCTGTAATCAAAATTAAACGTATCATTCATGTATCGTATCGGAGCCTGTGTATCTAGATACGTATCAAATTGTGTTGAAAAGGAATGATGCACATCGCTAATAAGTTGGTTTAATTTTCTGTGAAATGTCAGTCTGTGTCACGCCTGCCCCCGCTTCCCCTCCCTGGCGCTCAAGGGCGCCAGGCTACCCGTCATTATACACACCTGTTACCATTATTACACACAGCTGTGCTCATTGGACTCACCTGGACTCCCTCACTTTGTTGATTGTCCCTGCATATATGTCTGCTCCTCTGTGTTGTTCCAAACAGCATTGTTTGTCGTGTTCTGTTTATGTCCAGATGCTGTTCTTGTTGCGTTGCATGTCCGTCTATATTAAATGGTTCACTCCCTTTACCTGCTTCTCATCTCCTGCGTTGAGCTTTATAGAATGCTACTACCATTACAAGAAGAATCAGAGAGTATTTGGGGGGTTTTGTTTTGTTGGTGAAGTCGGACCCGGGGGCCACCGCCGATGGAACTGAGGATGCCTAAGATGGATCATCGGGCTGTCATGTCCTAACTGGCTCGAGAGGTTTCCTTGCCCTGGTTGACTCGGCAGGTTCCCATCCCACATCATGCTTCAGCTGGCTCGTCGGGCTCCTATGCCTCAGCCGGTCCATACGTTTTTTTTGTTTTGTTGGTACGTTGGGCTTGGATTCCGCCGCAGATGGAACCAGGGGTACCTAAGCTGGCTCGCCCAGGTGGGAGGCCGAGTGGCGCCCCTAGAGGGGGGGTACTGTCACGACTGCTCCCGCTCCCCCAGGCTACCCGTCATTATACGCACCTTTTACCATCATTACGTGCAGATCCGCTCATTGGACTCTGGACCTGGACTCCCTCACTTTGTTGATTGTCCCTGAAAATATATGTCTGCTCCTCTGTGTTGTTCCAAACAGCATTGTTTGTCATGTTGTGTTTATGTCCAGATGCTGTTCTTGTTGCGTTGCATGTCCGTCTATATTAAATGGTTCACTCCCTTTACCTGCTTCTCATCTCCTGTGTTGGGCATTACAGTCTTGGAGGGAGCTTTGGCAGCTGTGGCTGATTGGCCGGTTCACAGTAATTATAGCTAAAGGTGAACTCCTACATAGAGTGGGTTAGGTGGTCTATCCCCTATTTTACACACTCAATTTCCTCATATAAACACTGTTGGTTGGTTTCCTTCTGCCTGACTGTGGACTAGCAACAACAACACGAAAACCAATGGACATCTATGCCACTGAGCCAGCAGATTCAGTTTCTGACTGAACATCGCGTGAATGCTCTCTCATTACGCCAGCTGTGGCAGATGCAACTTTGTATGGGAGGTGTGAAACGGCAAGAGAATCTGGGTGCTAAACTGAGCCTCAATGCCACCACAAAAACAGGCAAGCCAGCAAAGCAGCCAGCGCTGGATAATGTGGTGATTACAGAGCTTGGATGAGGCAAACTCCCTTCTATTAAAAGCATCATGCTCTGAGCATATTTCAATCTCCGTTTAAACGCTGGATGGCAATGAGTAAAACCCCTCACCCCTCCTCCACACCCTCTCAATCCCTCTCAACACACACACACACACACACACACACACACACACACACACACACACACACACACACACACACACACACACACACACACACACACACACACACACACACACACACACACACACACACACACACACACACACACACACACACACACACACAAAGGGACACACACAAAGGGACACACACCCAGTGACAAGCATTCCAGCTGTAAAGCACAGAGCATCATGTCTCGAGTGGAGGGGGGGTTAATAGGCATGCTTCATTAGATGATAGTCTCGATGCAGAAGTGGGCAGTCTTGCTTTAAGACATGTGATCCTTTTACTCTCTCTCCCGCTCTCCCTCTCTCCCTCTCTTTCTCACCCTCTCTCTCTTGGTCTCTCTCTCTCTCTATGGACATTCCCTCGCTCTCCCTTCCGCTCTCTGGCTGGGCTGTATTGTAATACACATATAGACACTACTTAATGCTTTGGAAAGAGGGTTGAGCCTCACACACACAACCAGAGCAGCTTCTCAATGGGGGGACGGAGCCAAGAGGAGACAGAACTATCGTTCCGCTGGAGCCAATCTCCGACCGTGTCTGAGAAGTGAGGAGGCAAATTAACTCCCTGTCGTCACGAGAGGGCTTTCATCCTCACAGGAGTAAGAAGAGAGAGAAAAGGGAGAGGGAGAAAGAAGGAGAGAAAGGAGCTGCTGTCTGCGCTGATATAAAGGTGACCTGAGCAGCTTTCCATCCTGTAAACCCTGGCTAGTTTGTGACAGAGTGTCGTGGCTGTGAGCTGAGGAGGTTTCTGGTGACTGCACTCTCAGGATTTCAGACGGACAGTGAGAGGAGGGAGCCGAAACAACAGAGCTCCTCACCCTCTTATCCTGCAGCGCTGTGCTCATTTACACTTGGATCTTTGTTGGGAAACCCTGGCCTCAGACTATGGATGGATTTAAGACAGTGTTGTGAGTCTGTTGGACAGACGGTGATACTGACAGCCGGGCTCTTTTTCTTCTGACCAGACAGAACACTCAGGTAAAGGGTTTGGGGCTATTCTTTGGGACTCTGTTAGTGCTTTGTGATTATATTCTGTTCCTTTTGAAAATATACTTTCATTTAAAACAATCGGATTATGGAGCTGTTTTAAGATAAGGTTTAGCTGTCATGTTTGTAAGAAGTGGAAGGGCTCCAGGAGACACTGTATTAAGATGACAGGTATGGGCTGTGAGTAACAGACAGGCAGAGCATGTGACATGACCAGCATACATGTGTTGGATTGAACTGCTGTTTGGTTTAATGAGGAGTGTAGGCTATGCATATTCCAGATATGGCGTGTTTTTGGACATTTCCTGTTGTCTGATATGCTGAAAGTGCCATGCAGTTCTAAGTAGGGCAGAGATGTCAGTCTTATGCTGCTACTTATGGAACACAATAGGCAAGGCTGTAACATGCAAATGTTCTAGCCCAGACTCTTCTTTATTCATTTTAATGGAAGGCTATATTACAAACAGTTATTAGTCTTAATTGAGATCTGAAATTGACACATGAAATCCATATCAAGTCTATTCCATACAGGCTATCCTAAGCTGAACCGTGTCAAAGGCATTTACTTACCTTGTACAATGGCCCCTTTACAGCCATGTTGTAGGGAAAGCTTGCACATCAGCAGGAAGCCTATCTTGTGCAGAGACTGTGTGCAGGTGTGTCCGAGCAGGGGCCATTGCACTACGTGTTTCGTCTAAATTGGCCGGACATTGGATGCTCGTAAGAAAGGCAATGTAACATCTATTCCACAACCATCAAGGTCAATATAAATCAATGGTCTAATTAGACCCAAAAGGACAACCAAATGGCTCATTAAACAAGCGCAAATGGCCAATCCTGCATGAAGTGCGCATTGTTTTTTTTTTTCATAAAAAAACACATAGGTAGGGATTCAAACTAAAAGTCATGTGGAAATGAATTGCTTTACATAGCACTGACATGGTGATTTTTTTTTTATGTGGCTACCATTAACTTGTGAAAGTTTACATTGAAATTCATAGGCCTAAGCCTGTGTGGTCCAAATATCTTTCTGGGTCTCCTCTCCATCCATATTCTCTCGCGCTGTCGGTCAAGACAACATTCCTTATTTGACATGAATGCATGCTGACAGTCCAAGAGTTGCTCAAAGCTGAAACGAAAGGAGGGGAGGACGAAAGAGCAGCTTCTTCTCTTCATGCCATTGTTCAGGCTAAAGATTCCGTTTCTTTTTTTCAGGAACAAGGCAGTTTGCCAGAGAGAAACAGCGCTGTAAAAAGCATTCCCTGGGGAACAGTTCACATTTCCACAAAACTGCGGATTACAGCGGATTTATTGCAGGAGAGGGGATTACAATATGCCGTTAATAATTATATGATTAATTTCTAGTTGTTGAATATTCAGTAGGCTCGTCTCAATGTCATTTCAGAGTAGAGGAAGGTCTACTTTTTCTCAAACCGACATGCACATACCAAGTTTCAAGCCTATAATTTGGAGAGAAAAGAATCTAGATAAGCAGCTACACAGCCAGAGTATGTGATAGCAACAGAATAGCCTAAATAGGCTACATGTGTAAATGATTCCCCACTTCAAATAGTCTTTGAAGCAATTGTTTTCACAATTTATAAATGTGAAACTATTATTCAGTAATAACTCAGAAGTGGTGTAAAACAGGCATTCTAGCCGAATAAGCACGGACCGACTACAAGGTCTTTTATTGGTGGTGTCTGGACCGAATGTTTTGTGGGGTTCTTTTGATGCGGTCTGGACCGGCCTTGATTTCACAACCAATCTGAACTAATCATAGACCTAAAGTACCATTAAAAAGTTTGCAAACACCTACTCATTCAAGGGTTTTTCCTTTCTTTTTTACTATTTTCTACATTGTAGAATAATGGTGAAGACATCAAAACTATGAAATAACACATGGAATCATGTAGTAATCAAAAAAGTGTTGCAAAAATTAAAAGATATTTGATATTCTTCAAAGTAGTCACCCATTTGCCTTGATGACAGTTTTGCACACTCTTGGTATTCTCTCAATCAGCTTTGCCTGGAATGCTTTTCCAAACGTCTTCAAGGAGTTCCAACACATGAGCAGTTCTTGGCTGCTTTTCCTTCAGTGTGCGTCCAACTCATCCCAAACCATCTCAATT
The DNA here is from genome assembly GCF_021184085.1 of Oncorhynchus gorbuscha. Taxonomy (NCBI): domain Eukaryota; kingdom Metazoa; phylum Chordata; class Actinopteri; order Salmoniformes; family Salmonidae; genus Oncorhynchus; species Oncorhynchus gorbuscha. Next base: position 46,136,635 of record NC_060175.1, read on the forward strand.
GGGTTGAGGTCGGGTGATTGTGAGGCCAAGTCATCTAATGCCGCACTCCACTCTCCTTCTTGGTCAAATAGCCCTTACACAGTCTGGATGTGTGTTAAGTCATTATCCTGTTGAAAAACAAATGATAGTCCCACTAAGCGCAAACCAGATGGGATGGCATATCGCTGCAGAATGCTGTGGTAGCCATGCTGGTTAAGTGGGCCTAGAATTATAAATAAATCACTGACAGTGTCACAAGAAAATCACCCCCACACCATCACACCTCCTCCTCCGTGCTTCACGGCGGGAAACTACACATGCAGAGATCATCCGTTCACCTACTCTGTGTCTCACAAAGACAAGGCGGTTGGAAACAAAAATCTCAATTTTGGACTCATCAGACAAAAGGACAGATTTTCACCGGTCGAATGTACATTGCTCATGAATCTTGGCCCAAGCATGTCTCTTCTTATTTTTGGTGTCCTTTAGTAGTGTTTTTTTTTGTAGCTGGTTGAGAGAATGTCAATACTGTTCAAAGCTGTCATCGAGGCAAAGGGTGGCACTTTGAAGCTACTTGGAAGAATATCAAATAAAAATATATGTTTGATTTGTTTAACCCTTTCTTGGTTACTACATGATTCCATGTGTTATTTCATAGTTTTGATGTCTTCAATATAATTCCACAATGTAGAAAATAGTCAAAAGAAAGAAAAATCATCGAATGAGTATGTGTATAGGTGTGTCTGAATAGGTGTGTCTGAATAGGTGTGTCTGAATAGGTGTGTCTGAATAGGTGTGTCTGAATAGGTGTGTCTGAATAGGTGTGTCCAAACTGTTGACTGGTACTGTATATGTTTGGTTCAGATTTCATCCTGTCCGGCCTTGATTTCAACATCCACAAACATACTGTCCGGACCGGCCTGTATTTGGCCAAAACATGGAAGTCTGTCATTGTTTCAGATTTGGTCCTGTCCATACCAGCTTTGATTTGGCCCAAACATATACGTCTATAACTGATTCAGATTGGTTCGGTCTGGACCTGACCAAATCTGATCCAATCATAGACATCTATGTTTCACAAGTTTGAACAGCACAGTGCAGTAGAGCACAGCAGAGTACACTACATTACAGTAACGTATAGTAAAGAAAGAGTACAGTACTGTAGAGTACAGTACTGTAGAGTACAGTACAATACAGTAGAGCACAGTAGATTACAGTAAAGTAAAGAAACCGTACTGTACTCTACTGTGCTCTACAGTGCTCTAGTATGGATGTGCATCTTTCCCCTTAAAGACGATTAGATTCGTATCGAGATACTGTACACGGGCTCCGATTCAATACAGGAATGATATGCTTTTGTTTGAAACGATTCAGTGCAATTCGGTTTGATTCGAATTGTGTGTGTGTATGTGAGCCAAGTAAAATAGTTGGATTGTGTGTGTGTGTGTGTATGTGTGTGTGTGTGTCTGTGTGTCTGTGTGTGTGTAAATTATTTAAATGTCTATGGGGTTTGTAAGCACCTGAGATGAGCCATAAGGTTGACTGGGCATCTACAACCCCACTATCAGATTAGGGGGAGCATCCTATGACATAGCAAATTAATTGATAGAACAAATCAAATGGTTTTGACCATTTACACATTTTTCCTGGAGTGAGATTCTCTTTTCCTCCAGCATTGACCATGCAGTGCGGCTCACAAAAGTGATTGCTGTCCTAGTTATTGGAATTATCAACTTTACCCTGTATATCTAAAAATGACCATATTCACTGATTGTTTAAAGCAAAACTACCAGAACTATTGCTCATGCTAAACTTGAACAATCAAAACAAAATCAAATGTGTTCACCGTGGGGACGACAATGGAAATGGTCAGATGACGCAGATGCTAAGCTACAGGACTGTTTTGCTAGCACAGACTGGAATATGTTCACCACATCAGTCACTGGCTTCATCAATAAGTGCATCGATGACGTCGTCCCCACAGTGATCATACGTACATCTCCCAACCAGAACCCATGGACTACAGGCAAAATCCGCACGGAGCTAAAGGCTAGAGCTGCCGCTTTCAAGCAGTGGGACACTAATCCAGACGTTTATTAGAAATATATCCAGACTGCTGGAGCGGACCAGCCACCACCGGCCTGAGGAGAGACACATGGAACGAGGAGTTAATGCGGTAATTGGGGGGGAAGCTGTAACATGCCTCATTCACTCTCCTCAGGAATTTAAATGGCCCCAAAAACCGCGGACCCAGCTTCCAACAGGGCAGGCGGAGGGGCAGGTTTCGGGTCGAGAGCCAGACCCTGTCCTCCGTTGCGAACACCGGGGCCTCACTGCAGTGAGGGTCTGTGCCAACTTTCTGAACCAGTCGTTCACCGCAGGAGCCTCGGTCTGACTCTGATGCCAAGGAGCCAGAACCGGCTGATACCCCAATACACACTGGAAGGGAGAAAGGTTAGTGGAGGAGTGGCGGAGCGTGTTCTGGGCCATCTCTGCCCAGGGCACGAACGCCACCCACTCCCCTGGCCGGTCCTGGCAATAAGACCTCAGAAACCTACCCATATCCTGGTTAACTCTCTCCACCTGCTTGTTACTCTCGGGGTGAAATCCTGAGGTAGGGCTGACCGAGACCCCCAGACGTTCCATGAATGCCTTCCAGACCCTTGACGTGAACTAGGGACTCCGATCAGACACTATATCCCCTGGCACCCCATAGTGCCGGAAGACGCGTGTAAACAGGGCCTCCGCACTTTGTAGGGTCGTAGGGAGACCGGGCAAAGGGAGGAGACGACAGGACTTAGAAAAATGATCCCCAACAACCAGGATCGTGGTGTTACCCTATGAAGGTGGAAGATCTGTTTGGAAATCCACTGACAGGTGCGACCACGGCCGTTGTGGAACGGGTAAGGGTTGTAACTTACCTCTGGGTAGGTGTCTAGGAGCCTTGCACTGGGCGCTCACCGAGCAGGAGGAAACATAAACCCTCACATCCTTAGCTAAAGAGGGCCACCAGTACTTCCCACTAAGACAGCGCACCGTCCGACCGATCCCAGGATGACCAGAGGAGGGTGACGTGTGGGCCCAATAGATCAGCCGGTCGTGGAAGCAGACGGAACGTACAGACGCCCAGCTGGACACTGAGGGGGAGCGTGACGCCCGCTCAATGTCCACGTCCAGCTCCCGCACTACCGGCGCCACCAAGCAAGAGGCAGGGAGTATGGGAGTGGGATCCATGGGCTGCCCCTCTGTGTCATACAGCCGGGACAATACATCTACCTTAACGTTCTGGGAGCCTGGTCTGTAAGAAAGGGTAAACACAAAACGGGTGAAAAACATGGCCCACCTTGCCTGGTGAGGGTTCAGTCCCCTCGCCGCCCGGATGTACTCCAGATTGTGGTGGTCAGTCTAGATGAGAAAAAGAGTGCCTAGCCCCCTCAAGTCAGTCTTTTTTTGTTGTTGTTAAACTAACATGGTTCGTTTGTAAGTCGCTCTGGATAAGAGCGTCTGCTAAATGACTTAAATGTAAATGTAAATGTAAGTCAATGTCTCTACGCCTTCAGGGCCTTGACGACAGCCAACAACTCCTGGTCCCCCGCGTCATAGTTTCGCTCCGCCGGGCTGAGCCTCTTCGAGAAGAAGGCACAAGGGCGGAGCTTTGGTGGCGTACCCGAGCGCTGAGAGAGCACAGCTCCTATCCCAGCCTCGGAGGCATCCACCTCCACTATGAACGCCAAAGAGGGATACGGATGAGCCAACACAGGAGTCGAGGTAAACAAGTTTGTCCTCGTCATTTCAGTGAAAGTTGTGTTTTTTGATTGTATTTACTTTGGGATTAAAGACTCTGTTTTCGCCAAGATTAGCAATAAGACCTCAGAAACCTACCAACAACCAGGATCTTGTTACCCTATTCCATGAAGCGCATCAGTTAAGATCGGTTTGGAAATCCACTGACAGGTGGGACCAATACTTAGTGGATTGGGTTAAACTTTGACCCTGGGTGCGGAGTTGGGAGCCGCCCCCAGGTGACTGAAAGCCCTGTCCGCTTCAGCTGTCCACTGCAAACGCACCGGGCCCCCCTTCAGCAGTGAAGTGATGGGAGCCACTACCTGACCAAAACCCCGGATAAGCCTCCGGTAGTAGTTGGCAAACCCTAAGAATCGCTGCACCTCCTTTACCGTGTTGGGAGTCGGCCAATTATGCACAGCTTCAATGCGGTCACCCCTGATGTGGAAATGTGATACCCTAGTAAGGAGACAGACTGTTGGAAGAACAGGCATTTCTCAGCCTTGACGTACAGGTCATGCTCCAACAGGCGACCAAGCACTTTGAGCACCAAGGACACATGCTCGGTGCGCTTGCAGCACCATGGGAAACGCAGGAGAGACAATATTGAAAAAACAAATTTTCTCCGTGTGACCCCCTGCGTCACCATGCCCAAAGGAGGGGTGACCTCCCTAATTAACCCTGACCCTAATGGTCGCCTATCTAAGGCGTGAACGGGGAAGGGCACATCCATGGGAACAATGGGGGTCCCTAAACTATCAATTAAATTCCCAGCTGCGCCTGAATCTATGAGCGCTTTATGCTGGGAATGCGGTCCAATACCGCATCTCCCTCTCTCCACACGCGTTGGCCCACTCCAGGGCTTTCCTGGTGAGGCACGAGACGAGGGCAGACACCCTCTCATGATCCGATGGAGCTGGGTGGACCGTGGCCAGCTAGAGGCTAAGTTGAAGGAGGAAGGCCTGGCAGTTGTCAGCACTCCCGTCGCACTCCTATGGCAAGGAGAGACGGATCCCACTGGGCTCAGGCGGGAAAGGGGCGCTCAGGAGAGACCCCGGTTGTGCTGGTGGAGGTGCTGGAAGACTTCGGCGGAAGTCATGACAGTGAATGTGACAGACGGGAACAATAATAAATATTATATGTTGTAATCTTCATTTGGCTCCTCTTTCCAAAATTAAATTCAAAAAAAGTAATATTATTGTGATAATGCTGGTCATAGAATCACAAACCCGAAAATATGCATTTTCAACATCCGTAAATGACATATTTAAAATTTTTATTCAGAACTGAAAAGTTACCTGATTTCATGGTCTGGAAAATATGCATTTTCAACATCTGAAAAATACAGTATGTATTTAAAATGTCAGATAAAAACATTTTTTTCACCTATATTTCAGAACCTAAATTGAGCCAATTGCAATGTCTTTTCAACTTAGTTTTGCTTACTGGGAGGTCTCTTTAGGTCTGCCGATTCTTTGCCATTTATCAAAATATTTGATTTGATTTGATTTACTATAACAAAAAAACTACCAAGAGGACAACACAATGGCAATCTGTGCCATACTACGGTCCAAACGTGTTTCACGAACAAGGGAGATAGCGAGAAGGCGCTGGACATCAGTCTTTCAGTTGAAGTCAGGTATTTTATTTTACTGCAGTGTTCAGCAGTGTTCGACTCGAATATAAAAGGTGTCCATATTTGTATTTTTTATTTCACCAGGTAGGCTAGTTGAGAACAAGTTCTCATTTACAATTGCGACCTGGCAGAGAGAAAGCAAAGCAGTGCGACACAAACAACAACACAGAGTTACACATGGAATAAACAAACATACAGTCAATAACACAATAGAGAAAGAAAGTCTATATACATTGTGTGCAAATTAGGTAAGATAAGGGAGGTAAGGCAATAAATAGGCCATAGTGGGGAAATAAATACAATTTAGCAATTAAACACTGGAGTGATAGATGTGCAGAAGATGAATGTGCAAGTAGAGATACTGGGGTGCAAAGGAGCAAAAAAACAATTAACAGTATGGGGATGAGGTAGTTGGATGGGCTATTCACAGATGGGCTATGTACAGGTGCAGTGATCTGTGAGCTGCTCTGACAGCTGGAGCTTAAAGTTATTGAGGGAGATAGGGGTCTCCAGCTTCATTGATTTTTGCAAATCGATCCAGTCATTGGCAGCAGAGAACTGGTATTGTGAAGCTCAACAAAGTCACATATAGATGTTTTGAACATACTGTGCAAAAAAATGCTAATATCAGTACCATGACTTGAATAGGATTTGTACCACAAATGCTGAAACGTTAGCATTTGGAAACAGTACCAAATAAACTAAACCAAAGCATGGATTGCTGTTTGTGATAGATTTTGGCAGATTGTGGTAAATTGCGTCATTCTGGCAGCAATGGCTAACACTCAAATAACATGCCATAGAATTCTGTGGCACCCAGCAAGCAGTGCTGCAGTATGCCACAACTTTTAAAGGAAGAACCACGGGATCTTTCAACTATGCTGTGTTTAATATACAATTTGAATCTATTTTATCAAATATAATCCACAGATTGAGAGTTGAATATGTTGAAGAGTATTAGTATAGTATCACCTGACCGACCAGGTTTCTCCAGATCTCCCAACCATTTTTGATTAATTTTGTGCTTTTTCAGCCATTCCCGAACCTGAGACCGGAAACTGGTTACCTGAGGGCTATACCAGACGAAAGGGTATATTCTTTCTGTATCCTCACAACAACATCTGCAGAGCTGCGATGATTGTATACGCTAAATATTCAACATTTTGATGGTGGCAAGAAGAGTAGTTTTAGCTGAAAAGCACGAAGTCTTAAACCTTGCGTCATTTTATATCACTCATTCCCCCTGTGCCATAAAATCGGTACATAACAAAATCTCTTCCAAGCTATTTTGCAATCTGTATAGCACAGCTTTCAACATTCTGGTGTTCAAATGAAACTGGTATACTTTTTTGGGGGGTAATGCTGTAATTAATTGGCTGTAATCTTGGATTGAGCGGACCTTCCCATATCTCTGATAACTCCATGAAATACATAATTCTACCCTTCCAATTTACTATATCATTTACAAACACTCTGAGATTGTTTATCAGTATGGGACCAGGTCACTTTTACAAATGAGGATGTGGAAAATCTACTGAATGACTGGGATGCAGTTTTGGAAGGCTGTAGTGAATTCAGGACCGAGCATGTTTCACAATGGAATTATGAGGAGAGGAGGTAGTAACACCTGGAGAGGCGGAGTTATTATTCACTGTGAGGAACGGCGAGCGAGGCGTGGGTCCATATGTCGGCCTTCAGCATCCGTTGGGCGATCGTTATGTGAATGGCCAAGGCGTCTCATCATGCCTTTAGTTGTGGAATGGAATCATACATTTTGGGCCTTTATATTTTGACTTGTTAGGCTACAGTGTGTACATGGTGTGAAGATGGTGATCAAAATTGGTTGATTTGTGATCTTTGGTTTAAGTGGTGTCTATTTTCCAATTGCACAGTGTTGTTTGAACTCATAAAATATGTCCATCGTTGGAGAGGTGACTGTGTTGCGGGTAATATCTTTGCTACACATGCAACACTGGGGATGTAATGGTCCTGTTTTCTCTGTAGCTACCCTATACACAAGTCTGGGATGTAATGGTCCTGTTTTCTCTGTAGCTACCCTATACACAAGTCTGGGATGTAATGGTCCTGTTTTCTCTGTAGCTACCCTATACACAAGTCTGGGATGTAATGGTCCTGTTTTCTCTGTAGCTACCCTATACACAACACTGGGGATGTAATCGTCCTGTTTTCTCTGTAGCTACCCTATACACAAGTCTGGGATGTAATGGTCCTGTTTTCTCTGTAGCTACCCTATACACAAGTCTGGGATATTTTTTTGTCTCTGAGTCATGTCACAATAATTTTCTGTTCTCTTGTAGTATGGTGAATTTTGACAAGTTTGACCTTGTCCCTTTCTCTTCAGATAAGAGTTGTTTTGATTGTCCTGGGATAGCCCTCCCCATGTTGGTCATGCCGATCAATGTTTATACCTGTTCTTTCTTCTAAGAGCTACTGTCCCTAACTTCACCTCTCCTAACCTCTCTCATTAGGTTTGTGTTTCTTTTCAATATTCCTTGTATTTTGTGGGTCGACCTCCATCACCCACTCAGTGTTTTCTATCTCCTCTATTAGACACCCTCTGCCATGTCTCTTAAACCTTCTCTCTGATTTCCTCCTGTAGCTGCCCCTGCCATGTCTCTTTAACCCCCTCTCAGTTCCTCCTGTAGTTGCCCCTGCCATGTCTCATTAACCCCCTCTCAGTTGCTCCTGTAGCTGCCCCTGCCATGTCTCTTTAACCCCCTCTCAGTTCCTCCTGTAGCTGCCCCTGCCATGTCTCTTTAACCCCCTCTCAGTTCCTCCTGTAGTTGCCCCTGCCATGTCTCTTTAACCCCCTCTCATTTCCTCCTGTAGCTGCCCCTGCCATGTATCTTTAACCTCCTCTCAGTTCCTCCTGTAGCTGCCTCTGCCCTGACATGTCTCTTTAACCCTCTCTCTGCCCTCCTCCTGTAGCCACTCTGCCACCCTGCCCTGTCTCTTTAACCCTCTCTCTGCCCTCCTCCTGTAGCCACTCTGCCACCCTGCCCTGTCTCTTTAACCCTCTCTCTGCCCTCCTCCTGTAGCCACTCTGCCACCCTGCCCTGTCTCTTTAACCCTCTCTCTGCCCTCCTCCTGTAGCCGCTCTGCCACCCTGCCCTGTCTCTTTAACCCTCTCTCTGCCCTCCTCCTGTAGCCACTCTGCCACCCTGCCCTGTCTCTTTAACCCTCTCTCTGCCCTCCTCCTGTAGCCACTCTGCCACCCTGCCCTGTCTCTTTAACCCTCTCTCTGCCCTCCTCCTGTAGCCACTCTCCCACCCTGCCCTGTCTCTTTAACCCTCTCTCTGCCCTCCTCCTGTAGCCACTCTCCCACCCTGCCCTGTCTCTTTAACCCTCTCTCTGCCCTCCTCCTGTAGCCACTCTCCCACCCTGCCCTGTCTCTTTAACCCTCTCTCTGCCCTTCTCCTGTAGCCACTCTGCCAACCTGCCCTGTCTCTTTAACCCTCTCTCTGCCCTCCTCCTGTAGTTGCCCCTGCCCTGACATGTCTCTTTAACCCTCTCTCTGCCCTCCTCCTGTAGCCACTCTGCCACCCTGTCCTGTCTCTTTAACCCTCTCTCTGCCCTTCTGCTGTAGCCACTCTGCCACCCTGCCCTGCCATGTTGCTTTAACCTTCTCTTTGCACTCTTTCTGCAGCCGCTCTGCCATGTCCTGGTTCCTGGGCCTGTGGATTAGCTTAGGCTTCCTGCTGCTGTGCCAGGCCACACTGTACGAGACTATCCAGCAGCACCACGTTCCGCGGCCCGGACGCAATGCCATACAGATCCTGGGTGAGCCCCTGTCTCTGTTCTGTCTGCCACATCACATGCTACCCAGTACCCAGCCAGTCTCTCAGGGGAACTCTCTGAGACGTGTCAGGGTATAATAATGCTATGTTACCATTCACTGTGTCCCTGGTGGATACAGTGAGAAAACAGTCTTCTGTCTTTTTGTAATAGCGATGATTTTTGATGGTGGTTTGAAACCACTATGGTAGCTACTGTGAGAAGAAGAATAGTTCCCTGTGGTTGAATTCATTTTTGTGCTTGTTTGTTTCTATAGATGCTAGCATGGTATAATGGATTGTTTGTTTCTATAGATGCTAGCATGGTATAATGGATTTTTTGTTTCTATAGATGCTAGCATGGTATAATGGATTGTTTGTTTCTATAGATGCTAGCATGGTATAATGGATTGTTTGTTTCTATAGATGCTAGCATGGTATAATGGATTGTTTGTTTCTATAGATGCTAGCATGGTATAATGGATTGTTTGTTTCTATAGATGCTAGCATGGTATAATGGATTTTTTGTTTCTATAGATGCTAGCATGGTATAATGGATTGTTTGTTTCTATAGATGCTAGCATGGTATAATGGATTGTTTGTTTCTATAGATGCTAGCATGGTATAATGGATTGTTTGTTTCTATAGATGCTAGCATGGTATAATGGATTGTTTGTTTCTATAGATGCTAGCATGGTATAATGGATTGTTTGTTTCTATAGATGCTAGCATGGTATAATGGATTGTTTGTTTCTATAGATGCTAGCATGGTATAATGGATTGTTTGATTCTAATGGTTCATTGTTTATGGCTCCAGCTCTACATACAGTACCAGTCAAACGTTTGGACACACCTACTCATTCAAGGCTTTTTCTTTATTTTTACAATTTTCTACATTGTAGACTAATAGTGAAGACATCACAACTATGAAATAACACATACAGAATCATGTAGTAACCAAAAAGGTGTTAGACAAATCAAAATATATTTTATATTTGAGATTCATCCAAGTAGCCACCCTTTGCCATGATGACAGCTTTTGCACACTCTTAGCATTCTCTCAATCAGCTTCATGAGGAATGCTTTCCCAACAGTCTTGAAGGAGTTCCCACATTTGCTGAGTACTTGTTGGCTGCTTTTTCCTCACTCTGTGGTCCACTTCATCCCAAACCATCTCAATTTGGTTGAGGTCGGGAGATTGTGGAGGCCATGTCATCTGATGCAGCACTATCACTCTCCTTCAGCCAGTAGGTGTGTTTTGGGTCATTGACCTGTTGAAAAACCAATGATACTCCCACTAAGCACAAACCAGATGGGATGGTGTATCGCTGCAGAATGCTTTGGTAGCCATGCTGTTTATGTGTGCCTTGAAATGTAAATAAATCACCAACAGTGTCACCAGCAAAGCACCCTCACACCATCACACCTCCTCCATGCTTCATGGTGGGATCCACACATGCGGAGATCAACCGTTCACCTACTCTGCATCTCACAAAGGCACTGCGGTTGGAACCAAAAATCTCAAATTTGGACTCATCAGACCAAAGGACAGATTTCCACCGGTCTAATGTCCATTGCTCGTGTTTCTTGGCCCAATCAAGTCTCTTATTTTTATTAGTGTCCTTTAGTAGTGGTTTCTTTGCAGCAATTTAACCATGAAGGCCTGATTCACGCAGTCTCATCTGAAGAGTTGATGTACAGATGTGTCTGTTACTTGAACTCTGTGAAGCATTTATTTGGGCTGCAATCTGAGGTGCAGTTTACTCTAATGAACTTAACCTCTGCAGCAGAGGTAACTCTGGGTCTTGAGCTGTTCTTGCCATTATATGCACTTGGTCTTTTACCAAATAGGGCTATTTTCTGAATACCCTCCTACCTTGTCACAACACAACTGATTGGCTCAAATGCATTAAGAAAGAAAGAAATTCCACAAATGAACTTTTAAGAAGGCACACCTGTTAATTGAAACGCATTGCAGGTGACTACCTCTTGAAGCTGGTTGAAAGAATACCAAGAGTGTGCAAAGCTGTCATCAAGGCAAAGGGTGGCTACTTGGAAGAATCTCAAATATGAAATATATTTTGATTTGATTAACACTTTTGTGGTTACTACATTATTCCATATGTGTTATTTCATAGTTTTCATGTCTTCATTATTATTCTACAATGTAGAAAATAGTCAAAATAAAGAAAACCCTTGAATGAGTAGGTGTGTCTAATCTTTTGACTGCTAACTGTATAACTACTTTATCTTCAAAGTTGTTTTTATTGACATTCTCATACATTCTTTGGAATAAATAAATATTTTGTTGCTTGGAGTTGATTGTAAATGTTTAAGCTCAGCTGCAGCTGCTGTTTTGATCAGAGGTTGAAACTCCCCCTCAGCCCCAGATAGACAAAGAGCACTTTTTAATGGGAGAGGATTCTCAGTGTGGGGAAAGAGTGACTGCAGCATCCTGAATCTATCAGACGAGCTGTTTGGTTGATACGTAGGACAAGCTCTAGGCTAAACTCCCCATCAGTATGCTATGAGTGCAGGCTGCTTTGATCACAGTGGCTCACATGGAAATTACAATTATGTTTCTCTCTCCCTCTCTGGAAACATTCAACAATTAAATCCAGTTCCTTGTCGACTGTGGGGGCAAAGGGGGAGGGTGCCAGTGAGGTGGGTCTGATTTTCCCCGTTTATGTGGCAGCAGACAGTGGTGGAAAAAGTACACAATTGTCATTATTGAGTAAAAGTAAAAAATAACTTAATAGAAAATGACTCAAGTAAAGGTGAGTCACCCAGTAAAATACTACTTGAGTAAAACTCTAAAGGTATTTGTTTTAAAATATACTTAAGGATCAAAAGGGAATATCATTGCTATAATATACTTAAGGATCAAAAGGGAATATAATTGCTATAATATACGTATGTATCAAAAGTAACAGTAAAAGTAAAACTCATTTCAAATTCCTTACATTAAGCAAATCAGATGGCACAAAACACTCCAACACATAATCTGCAAACAAAGCATTTGTGTTTAGTGAGTCCGCCAGATCATAGGCAGTAGTGATGACCAGGGATGTTTTCTTGATAAGTGTGTGAACTTGACCATTTTCCTGTATTGCTTAGCATTAGAAATGTAACGAGTACTTTTGGGTGTCAGGGAAAATGTATGCAGTGAAAAGTAAATTATATTCTTCCGGAATGTAGTGAAGTAAAAGTTATCATAAATATAAATATTAAAGTACAGATACACCACAAAAACTACTTAAGTAGTACTTTAAAGTATTTTACTGATGTACTTTACGCCAGGGGGAGTAGAGTTGTGGCGTTCATTCTCTCCAGAGCCATGTGTCTTTGGCAGAAACAGGCTGCTTTAAGCTTTTTTAACAATGACTCGCTCCCCGCAGCTGCTGACAACAACAGTATTCCAAACCCCTTTCACCAGGAAACCAGCTGCCGACAACAACAGTATTCCAAACCCCTTTCACCAGGAAACCAGCTGCTGACAACAACAGCATTCCAAACCCCTTTCACCAGGAAACCAGCTGCTGGCAACAACAGTATTCCAAACCCCTTTCACCAGGAAACCAGCTGCTGAAAACAACAGTATTCCAAACCCCTTTCACCAGGAAACCAGCTGCTGACAACAACAGTATTCCAAACCCCTTTCACCAGGAAACCAGCTGCTGACAACAACAGTATTCCGAACCCCTTTCACCAGGAAACCAAATCCCAACACCTGTTAAACATTGATGCTATCTATCTGTGCTTGTCTCATTCTCCGAGCCATGCTGCACCATGGAGTGAAACGACAGTAATTGAAGCACAAGGCCCAAAAAATGCATTTATTTCTCCGACGTGATGTCAAGGCAAGTATGTTGATAACGAATTAGCTTTTTAACACTTTTTAACACCGCCTGCATCTAGAGAGGTCAGCTAAGTTAAGGTTGAGAAAAATATCCTCCTGTTCTAGTTTTGTGAAAGTTATGGTCAGCGAGATCAGCTCACACACACACACACACACACACACACACACACACACACACACACACACACACACACACACACACACACACACACACACACACACACACACACACACACACACACACACACACACACACACACACACACACACACACACACACACACACACACACACACACACACACACTTATTCTATCCTTGTGGGAAACTACAAGTAATTTCCATTCTGAGAGCAGGACTGTTCAGTCTGAGAGTAAGAGTGTTTTGTCTGAGAGCAGGACTGTTCAGTCTGAGAGTAAGAGTGTTTTGTCTGAGAGCAGGACTGTTCAGTCTGAGAGTAAGAGTGTTTTGTCTGAGAGCAGGACTGTTCAGTCTGAGAGTAAGAGTGTTTTGTCTGAGGGTAAGAGTGTTTTGTCTGAGGGCAGGAATGTTCAGTCTGAGGGTGAGTGTTTTGTCTGAGAGCAGGATTGTTCAGTCTGAGGGTAAGAGTGTTTTTTTTCTGAGAGCAGGACTGCTCCGTCTGAGAGTAGGAGTGTTCTGTCTGAGGGTAAGAGTGGTTTGTCTGAGAGCAGGAGTGTTCTGTACTGTGAAAGTGGATGATTCTTGGCACAGAAGAGCAACGGATGCATTTATTGTTCAGTGTGCTATGGAGAAGATTGAGATGGTCAATCAGCAGCATGTACTCAGTGAGTACTGTCACTGCCTTATTTTCAAATTCTAGAATGATAGAACGGCTAAGTTAAGCTCAGGCTATCTACAACTAACAGTAATAAAGCATTACAATCATTGGCAATGACACGTGACAATACATGCAGTATAATCACTGTTGGATATGTTGACATTCACTATCATAATCAAAGACCACTCCAGATTTATGTTGCCTTTATGTTGGCCGGGTGATGGACACTTTTTGTTGTTTTTGTTTTACTGTACTTTCAAGGCCTTTTAAGTGCTCATCAATCGTACTCATGTGCATACTGGCGTTAACCCATCTAACGAGAACTGCTTTCTCGGAATTGAAATGCTATGATGAATATTTGTATTAGAATTGATTTTATGATCTTAGGATGCTCTCTGGTTTCAGCGACCAGACTATGGGATATAAATATACTGTATACAGTGTGTGGAGACAGACGAGAGTGAGATCTCAGATTGATAAACACTTTGGTTTTATGCTTGGCTGTTTTCTGGAATCAAGTACAATTGAACAGGTTAATGGATAGTCATAATTGAATAGGAGAAACGTTAAACAGAATTCAACCGGGATGCATCATATTTACCTGACATAATGCATTACTCTGTAAGATGCTTTCATCTGGTTACATACATGGTTTTGATGATGGTTTTGAACTTTACATGTTATGCTTCATAGGTTACGGCTCAAAGCCTTTTAAGATGGCTACAACTTTTGGCAGTCAATACACAAAACAAATAGCTCTGCGTGTGTGTGGTTGTGCTTCTGCCTTGTGGGCTGGACTCAGTCAAACTTGCTTTTGACGCAGTATTTCTGTTTACACAACTTCTGGCCTTGTACACACATCTTATTTTGAAAACATCCATGTCTATCACATATTCAGAATATTGCAATATCGCCTAGTCTATATGCATTATTTTCTAACAATTTGTTTGATTGACAGGCATGTGTTCTGTGCCAAAAAGAAGCCTTGAATGAAGGTAGTGTGGATCTCGATATGAAGGCAGATTTTCACACTGGCCACCTGAGCTCTCTGGCTGAGTGAGTGAATGGTGCAGTAGCTCTCTGTGTTCAGATGAGGGTGTGGACATATCTCTACACAGGGGAAGTGAAGGTCATGTTGAGCAAGGTACAAATGTAATCCTCAAGCCTGTTCAAGCATCTAACAATGTTTGAAAAAACGGCTTATCCCCTCCTGCAACAGCCAGCTGACAGAATGCCACTGTGCAGTACATGCATACCGAAAATATATGAGAGAGATAGGGGTTTTCAACCTCCATTTCTTTCTTTATTTGAATATTTCAGTGACAAATATGCTGGTCAAAGTTGAGGCTGGGATTGAGTAACGAGTTGCCTGACTGCTCCATCACCTACTCAGGAAGTGGCGCCGCTGCCTTCCCATGAGCCTCTGCTCTGTGGCCTCCCCTGCGTCCCCCCGCGCCAGGAAGATTGATGGCGCCCTGATTCTGGGCAGCCAATTCTGGTCTCTCAAGAAATAATCCACTACATTGACAGATGAGGGGAATGTGACATGACATACAAGCCCAGCTCAGCTCTCTCCTCACCTGCCAAACCAGCACAGTAGTGCCAGGAACATTCCTGAAGAAAGCAGGCTGCTGCTGTGTATTTTACTGGACACTTTCCAGCCCAATAGAAGGGTCAAACTGTAACATCCAAAGGTATATGGATAGTTTTTGTTTGCAGGAGTCAGATTGGAATCAAACATTTCTTTACAGTCAGTTTTATGTCCAAATGACACTGAATATTTAATTGTTTCCCTTCCAAATAGAAGTGCATTGTCATTGTGTCTCCTATCAATGCCCACAGGGAGGATATCGAATACAATGGCGAGGCAGTCGGTTAATGATAGTGGCAGAACTTTTTAAGGCGCCCTTAGATCTCTGAGGGCACTAGCTGATTCCCATTCCAATGTAGGCTACAATATTAAGATTTACAGTATCATACACCATTATTAGTTCTGATGGAGAGGTCTTCAGCTGTCATTTTGACAAAACAAATATGGTGTTATCAGACACAATTAGAAGTCAATTGTTTGTTGCAGTGTCGGTGCTAAACTGTCTCTCATTGTTGATTAAATCAGCAGAACTGGTGACTGACAGGTTAGCCAGTTGTTTTCCACATTGTACAGGAAGATGCAAGCAGCCACTATGTGTGACTATGAACTAATGATGTGATTAGTAATTACTTGATGTGATGATGTGATGAGGAATCAAAAAATATATTCAGAGGGAAATTGTGAGATATAGGGTGATTCACGAAGTGGGAGGCTGAGGACTTTGCTTTGGAGCAATTCATGCTGATTTTTTAAATGGTTTATAGCATAAGGTGAATAGGTCATGAATTCCACATTGAAGCTAGTCTCTCATAGAAAGCTTATGTGTGTAAAGCGAGAGAATCTGTCAGGACCCAACAGGATGCATCAGATAAGGCTAGCAGTAGTTCCAGTGTTTGGGTTTTTCTTCACTTGTTATTTGGTCAAATCATGATTTCGAATTTTGGAAGAGGAGGGGACAATTGACCCGGAACTTGCAAATAGAGAGGGTGGAGCTCCTCATTCCGATTCCGCTCCTTGTTCTAGCATTTCCTGATCTCTTCTTTTAACATGAATCGACCCAGAACTTACTCAGGCAGCCAACCAATTATGTGATACTTTAGTTCTGGGTTAACTGAGATTTTACCGCGGCAAACATGGCTTACCCATAGCATTTATAAAATGGTTAAAATGATTAACCTATTCACAGATGACTGGAAGGTGCTTTAATGAGATTCATGTTCAATGTACCATGTGATATGCAATACTCCCTCAGTCTGGAAAAACTCTTCAGGCATAAAAACATGAAATTACTATGATTATCCATCATGACATAGAAATAACCACACAGCTAAATTACACTATTAAAATGGATTCCTAATCACATTATTAGTTCACAGTCACACCAAATGGCTGCTTGTATCTTCATGTACAATGTGGAAAACAACTTGCTAACCTGTCAGTGCTTTCACCTGTTCTGCTGATTTAATCAACAACGAGAAACAGTTTAGCAACACTAGAAACACTAGATCAAACAATGTACTTCTTATTGTGTCTGACAACACTATTCGTTTTGTCAAAATGACATCTGAAGACGCTAAACCAAAACTAATAGTGATGTATGATACTGTAAATTGTGGTCCTTCTGTGGCTCAGTTGGTACGCCCCCCGGGACCACCCATACGTAGAATGTATGCACACATGACTGTAAGTCGCTTTGGATAAAAGCGTCTGCTAAATGGCATATATTATTATATTATATATATTAAATCTTAATTTAAAAGTGAGCAATAGCTGAAAATTAAATGTCAACCGATAAGGGAAACCTAGCTGTCAATGTTGTTGAATGAAGTCCTATGTTATGATGACCAGATTGACCACCCTTGTAAATGCTGTGTTGAGGCTTTTTATATGACCAATGTATATGATTCTGACATCTATTTTGTGGTTTACTTTGACCCTTTCTGCTGTGGGGTCTTTTCTGTAGGATGAGATGTCTGAGTGTAGGTGGGTGGGTTGGTGAACCTTGGGACATCTATGTTTTGGTAAACGAGGACTGGATTGAATTTAGTAAACTTACATTTTTCCATTGCCATGAGGATGGCTAGCTCAGAAGAGGGATGGTTTTCCTGTTTGGAAAACATAGCTATTAGCTACACTATCAAGTACACAATACACCCTTGTAGTTTTGCATGCATTTTACATTCAGTGAAAACATGAAAGAAACATACACTGTAATCTCACGATAGTGCTCAAACCATATTTAAATTTAGTCAACATTAATGTAATTCAAACGACTGGTTCACTTATGCAGCTTCGATTTACACGCTTTTTCAAACTGCCAAAGGAGCAAGCAAGCAGATTTACAACTACATACATACTACCCACAGGCAAATAACATCTCACTATGAGTTTCCTGTTTTTGTTTGGCCATTAATCTGATTAATTTCACACCCACTTTTAATTGCATTAATTAATCTGTTCGTGAATGGATGGTGGAATCAGAATTCAATTAAATTCCGCTCACTTGAATGAATGGCGACTTAATCCGATTTGAGCAAATTGGTTAAAAAGGAAACATTTGATCATGTTGGCAGCAATGTGTCAAGGACTTCTCACCACGATTCACTGAAAAAGAGTGGTCTCGGTAGATTGAATTCAATTCTGTGGTGCGGTTCGCTGATGGTGAGAACGCAGTCCGGACCAAACACAGGAAAATGACCATTATTATTAGTTGTTTGACTATAAGCATTTGATTAAATGTACACAGCATCATAACTAGAGATCTCTGAAACATTCTGTGAGTAGCAACGCATTTATGAGTGCATCCAATGCAGATTAAGGGAGACGGGGGCTAAACCGGAGATAGAGGCTACTAAATATAGAGTGGTTATCTAATATAATATTAGAGTGGCTATTGCGTGGTTTCCTCCCGCATGTTGTTTCAAGACCAAAGCTAAAGTAATATCAAGATTGGGATACACAAGTAATGCTTCTTGGTCAAATAGCCCTTACACAGCCTTCAGGTGTGTTGGGTCATTGTTCTGTTGAAAAACAAATGATAGTCCCGACTACCTCATGAAGCTGGTTGAGAGAATGTCAAGCGTGTGCAAAGCTGTCATCAAGACAAAGGGTTGGTTACTACATGATTCCATGTGTTATTTCATAATTTTGTCTTCACTATTATTCTACAATGTATAAAATAGTACAAATGAAGGAAAACCCTTGAATGAGTAGGAGTGTCCAAACTTCTGACTGGTACTGTACATAAATGAATAATAGTGGGAATATAGCCAAAATATAATTAAGGAGTATGGAATATATTTGAAAAGCCAATGTTTTTTAAATACAGTGTCTATTGTGCAATTTGTTTTTTACTTGATTGGAGAAAGAAAAACACTAACGTGGCCAGTACGGTGCAATAAACTTGATTGAACTATTCATGGAAAATATATACACAATAATACATATAGGAGCAAATCAGTCTGAATATCAGGACGCACAACTACAACACTTTTCGACTACTAACTAATGTGCACATTGCATCTGAAACCGTTCTTTAGAGATTGCAACCACTCTATCCCCACGACAACTGTGTTTAGGGCTCCATCTGCATTCATTCCACCTGGGCCTATTGACCCAGCTGTGGATTCAGAAAGTATTCAGACCCCTTGACTTTTTCCACATTGTATTACCTTACACCCTTAATCTATTCAATTGTTTTTTGTGTCTTTCATCAATCTACACACGATATCCCATAATGACAAAGCAGCGATTACAGCCTCAATTCTTCTTGGGTAAGACACGTTTGGCACACCTGTATTTGGGGAGTTTTTCCCATTGTTCTCTGCAGTTCCTCTCAAGCTCTGTCAGGTTGGATGGGGAGCGTCGCTGCAGAGCTATTTTCAGGTCTCTCCAGAGATGTTCGATCGGGTTCAAGTCTGGGCTCTGGCTGGGCCACTCAAGGACATTCAGACACTTGTCCCGAAGCCACTCCTGTTATTGCCTTGGCTGTGTGCTTAGGGTTGTTGTCCTGTTGGAAGGTGAACCTTAGCCCCAGTCTGAGGTCCTGAGCGCTCTGGAGCAGGTTTTCATCAAGTCTCTCTCTCTACATTGCTCCGTTCATCTTTAACTCAATCCTAACTAGTCTCCTAATCCCTGCCGCTGAAAAACATCCCCACAGCCTGATGCTGCCACCACCATGCTTTACTGGTGCCAGGTTTCCTTCAGACGTGATGCTTGGCATTCAGGCCTAAGAGTTCAATCTTCGTTTCATCAGACCAGATAATCTTAGTCTGAGTACTTTAGATGCCTTTTGGCAAACTCCAAGCACGCTTTCATGTGCTTTTTACTGAGTAGTGGCTTCCGTCTGGCCATTCTACCATAAAGGCCTGATAGGTGGAGTGCTACAAAAATGGTTGTCCTTCTGGAATGTTCTCCCATCTCCACAGAGGAACTCTGAATCTCTGTCAATTGGGTTCTTGGTCACCTCCTTGACCAAGGCCTTTCTCCCCTGATTGCTCAGTGTGGCCTGGCGGCCAGCTTTAAGACATGTCTTGGTAGTTGCAAACGTCTTCCATTTGAGAATGATTGAGGCCACTGTGTTCTTAATGCTTCAGAATTGTTTTGGTACCCTTCCCCAGATCTGTGCCTTGACACAATCCTGCCTCAGATCTCTACGTACAATTCCTTCGAACTTATGGCTTGGTTTTTGCTCTGACATGCACTGTCAACTGTGGGACCTTATATAGACAGGTGTGCCTTTCCAAATCATGCCCAATCAATTGAATGGACTCTAATCAACTTGTAGAAACATCTCAAGAATGATCAATGGAAATCAATTTCAAGTCTCATAGGAAAGGGTCTGAATACTTGTGTAAGTAAGTTATTTCAGTTTTTTTTATACATTTCCTAAAAATTCTAAACAAATATTTTCACTTTGTCATTATGGGGTATTGTGTGTAGATTGGTGTGTAGATTAATCAATTTTAGAATACGGCTGTAATGTAACAAAATGTGAAAAAAGGGAAGGGGTCTGAATACTTTCCCATTCTACTGTATGTACTGCAGACTGGTGCGTAAAGACATATCCAAGCTAGTGGCCTCTATCCCTTATGTAAAGAATAACATTACCCGCTCAGACCCACTGGGCACACACTCATTGAATCAATGTTGTTTACACTTAATTTGAATGAAATTACGTTGAACCAGCATGGAATAGACAATGAATTGATGCCTGTGCCCAGTGGGAAGCCTTTAAATGTCCAGAATGACACCTCTATAGCCATCCACACAGCGGACAAAGGGAGGAATTGTACAAGACTACGCCTTGTATAAGACTGAAGTACTCAGGGAACTGAATGATCAGAGGTTCTATAAGAGACTCACTACATTCCAACAGAGCAGCTTTTGGCTGTAATCGAACAGACTGTCACCAAGGGCATGCGTAATGGTGATATCACCTAAAGAGAACACTGATTATTGGTGTGTAAAAACAGCTCCACACAGGTAATCTCCATTCCCTAAAATACTGTTTAATTAGATAAATCCCCATAGGGACAGGACAAACTTCTTTGTGATATCAGACCAGGTTTGAAGAAGGCATGAAGATCTCTGATCTGATTGATAAATATGCCCCTATGTATTATGACACTTTTGTTTACCAAAGACCCCACAATTTAGACAATAGTTCAACCTCTCCCCTCTAATAAAAACGACTCCATGTCTTGATTTGCACACTTTGTACAAAACAATAAAATGCAGGGGGACAGGATATTTCTAAATGTAGCTCTTTATTAGCGAGCTATAATTGGCATGATCACGTGTCTCATACCATGATCAACGGAAGATGACCTTATCACCTGGGTGGTCTTAACCAATCAGAGCGCAGTAATATATGCTATGCCGGTAAAGTGCATCCAATTACAATTCAGTATGTTTACAGATATGAATATTACATCCCACTTCTTTAAAAACAAAAATAAAAATGTTCAACATATTCTAGCATTTCTTTTGAATACATGCTCTGTAGTTTGAACTCAAGGTAAGTAACAATTTATACTGCATACTGCACCAACTGAATCAACATAACAGACTCTGAAACAATGATTCAGCATACTTTTGAACGAGGGATTCTCAGCAACTCAGCTTTCACTGTAGCAAAGACATCTTAACATTTCAAACAAATACAATACCAAAGCATTTCAAGTCAACTTTTCAATAACACGTTTACAGTCTGGAACTCTTTTAGGGCAGTGATCCGCCAACACCCTTTGACATTTCACAGGTCTAGGACAGCTCTGGGCTTGGCCTCTCTTCCTGACCTTATGTGATATGATGCTGAGCATGCTTCTGTGTCAGTCAACAGTTCTTGTTGTGTTGCAAGTAAGTATGGTGCATGTTGTGCTGTGTGTGTGTTAAAGGCCACATTCTCTTTCAGGGGAACAGTTCATCTCTTCAGTGTGTTGTTCTTTTGTGTTCAGTAGGTGGCGACGATTCTGGCGGTACACCGGTCCTTCTGTGGTGCGGACGCGATATGAACATTCAGTGTCAGCTGGCTGTATGATGACTGCTGGCTTTCAGTGGCCATGCTCCTGGATTGTAACTGACTCTCCGTCGTTCAGTGGTGGCAGTGGTCTGGCTGACCTGTCGTAGTATCGCTTTTGTTGTTGACATCTCTGCACGTTTTTCATGCATTTCCTTGTATCTGACGACGTCAGGTTGCAGCTGGTGCTGGGAAGGCTTGAGCGAAGTCTTCGGCACATCAACAGCTGGGCTCATCAACAGCTGGGCTCATCAACAGCTGGGCTGTTGTCAACTGGAGTGTTGCGGTATTCATGGAGATTTAGCGATCTGCACAGATTTTACAGCAAGGCCATTACTTTGAGGGTAATGTGGTCTTGTGGTGACGTGTGAACTCCCATGCTTTTGTGAAGGATTCAAACTCATTTGATTTGTAAGAGGGGCCATTATCAGATGTTAAAGTCTCTTCAATGCCACTCCTGGCAAAGATTGCTTTCAGCTTGTGTATCACAGCTGCAGATGTGGTGCTGTGAAGCTTGTCAAGTTCGAAGTATCTGCTGTAGTAGTCCACTGTTACGATGTAGTCCTCGTTGTTCTAGGTGAACAGATCGGTTGCCACGACTGGCCAGGGTCGGTCTGGGATTCAGTGAGGTAACATTGGTTCTTTGGTGTTTGAGGGGCCTTGTTCAAGACAGGTGGGACCTTTACCAACAATGTCCTCTACTTGTTTGCACATTCCGGGCCAAAACAAAATGTCCCATGCTCTCTGTTTGCACTTTTCCATGTCCATGTTTCCAGCATGGATCTTTGTCAAAATCTCTTCTCTGAGACTGGTAGGTATGATGATTTTCTCTCCATAGAAAATCATTCCGTTGTTCTGTGATAGTTCATCACGATGGTTCCAGAACCTGAGACACTCAGAGGGCATTTTCTTCTCTCCTCAGGCCATCCATCCTGTATGACTTTCCTCAGCTGTGTGACAGCTTTCCTGACTGTCCTTGCAGAGGTGCAATAGCTTTCCTGTTCCTGCTCAGATCTCTTTCCGTTTTATGTCAATAACTGGTAAGTTCATGTACACAGTGTGCACTTGCATGTTCATGCCTTCACTGAGGCTGCTGTCCTTCTAGGTAAGAAACTTCCTGGAGAGTGTGTCTGCGACAGGGATGTCTTTGTTTGCCTGGATGGTGAGTGATTGTGAAGTCATACTTTTGAAGTTGAAGGATCATTCTCTGTAGCCTTGGCGGGGCTGCGGATAGCGGTTTCCTCTTTTCGTTTGAGCGTAGTTGATATCAGACTCCATAAGAGATTTGGAAGCATTGCCGATGGGATTTCCTTCTTGCAGTAGCACTGCACCTAGTCCATACTTCAACTCATCCACTTGGAGTCTGAGCTCTTTGTTGGGGTCGTAGTAGGCAAGGATTGTTCCTTGTTCTCTCGTGATCAGTTATTTCAGTCTCTGGCAAGCAATGTTGTGTTGCTTGTCCCAGAGGAACTCACTGGACTGCTTTAGCAGCTGACGCAGAGGTGCAATAGCATTGGAGAGGCTGGGTGTGAACTTGGCTAAGTGGTTGACCATGCCAAGCACTGTTTCCAGCTCTGCACAGTTCTTTGGTGGCTCCATCTCCTTTATGGCTGAGATCTTCTTTGGATCTGGCTTGATTCCATTAGCTGTGAGAAGATGCCCGAAGTAGTTGACCTCTGTAGCGCCGACTTCTCTTCTCGGGGTTGAGCCGGACTCCTCTCTCGCGGGACCTTTGCAGCATCGCTCAAAGGTTTCTGTTGTGTTTCTCTTTGGTTCGACCATAGACAAGGATGTCGTCCACAATTGCCCCAACTCCATCGATGCCTTCATACACTTCTTCGATCTTTTGCTGAAACTCGTCTTGGGCCGAGATAATCCCAAAAGGCAGGCGACGAAACCTGTAGCGTCCAAATGGTGTGTTGAGCGTTGTAAGCTTAGATGACTCTTCTGTGAGCTTGATAGCCCAGTAGCCTGATCTGGCATCCATGACACTGAAGTAGCTTGCTCCCGCTAGCTCATGTGTGATGCCATCTAACGTCGGTAACGAGTAATGGGGGCATTTGATAGCCTTGTTTTTCTTGGGTCGAGACATACTCTGAGCATGCCTGTGCGTAGTTTCTCCACCACCACTAACACGTTTACCCAATCTGTCAGTTCTGTAACCTTGGTGGTAATATAAGATTGCTCCATGCTCTCCAACTCTTTCTTCAGATGGGCGCGGAGAGCAAGGGGAATCTTTCTCGGTGGGTAGACCACAGGGGTTTCGTCTGGGTCAAGGTGAATGGTACATTCTCCTGAGAATAGTCCTATTCCTGTATAAACATCAGAAAACTCCTCCAGTACATTGTCTGTCTCTACTGGTGCTGTCACTGATAAAACTAGCTTGATGAGGTCCATGCCTAAACATGCTTTAAGACCTAGCACTGCAGGTGCTCTAGTGTCAACAATGTAAAAGTCCAACATCATGTCACTTTCGTTGTATTTGCATTTGAAAGTGCATGTGCCTTTTACTGGGAGCTGTTCACCACCATAACCAGTCAGTCTGTACGTGGTGGGCTGTAGCTCGCACTCAGATGTCAAGCTGCGGTACTTATTCTGCGGAATAATGTTTACTTGTGCACCAGTGTCTAGTTTGAACTTAAGCTCTGTGCCTTGTGTTCCTATCTCAATGTCAGCAAAGGCTTGCTCTGTCTCTGATATTTTATTTTTCTGTGTCACTGAATCAATAAATAGTTCATCAGCATTTGACTCTTTGATTGACATTTCATCTTCACTCACTGTGTGTACTGTTTTTTCACGGTAAGCTCTGCACACTTTTGCAAAGTGATTCCATTTTCCACATTTAGTACACTGTTTGCCTTCCCTGTCTGTATCTTTGTATCTACAATATCCACATGTTTTGGGGTGTTTTGAGTCTGTGTCGTTCTGTTTTGTTGAGTTCTGTCTCTCTTTGCTCTGAAGCGCGCTCCCTGGGCACCGGAGCATTGATGTCTGCCTGACTGCTGCACTGCTTGTTCACGTGATGCGCTTGTGCTGCCACCGGAAATGGTTTTCATCTAAACCTGTGCTAGCTCGTGAGATCTGGCTATGACGATAGCTTTGTCCAGCGTTAGCTCAGACCCAACATTCAAAAGTTTCTCTCTCACTCGCGGTGAGTGTATTCAAAATACAAACGGTCCCTCACCATCTCATCCTTGTTTGCATAATCAGTCTTTCACAAGCAGACACAGCTCAGTCACAAAGTGTTCAAACAATTCGCTTGCTCCCTGTACTTTCTCATCGAATTTGTCACTAGCGAAAATCATATTGAAAATCATACTGGCCTGTTCACGTGTCTAATACCTTGATCAAGCGAAGATGACCTCATCACCTGGGTGGTCTTAACCAATCATAGCACAGTAAAATGCATCCAATTACAATTCAGTATGTTTACACGTATGAATATTACACTCCAGACAGCATTATTGCCCAAATAATCCATGCGCACCTCAGAAATATTTTGCCCAGTAGGTGGCTTTTGACTCAAGACTGAAATAACCTAGTAGGTCTTTGTAAGCCTACACAGAATAGTAAGTTAGTAATCGTGTATTATTATTATTATTATTATTATTGCTAATACTGCATGAGGGTATAAAACTGCCACACCAGTTGAGCCCGGTGATTTCGGTGACTAAATGGATTTTTTCTGTTGTTGAGAACTGTAGGCTATAACAAGTTAAACTTTTCAATTGAAGGCCTATCACAAACCTTTTTTGATAGGCGATTCCGGCAGGCTAATAAATACATGTTGTTCATAAACCAGCCTATTATCTCTGAAGTTCATTCATTTATCGTCGATGGATACTTTAACTGTACGTTTAGGCAACTGTTAAAGAGCTCACAAAGGCTACTTCTCTTCCAGAGAGCTTGAGGTACCTAGTCCTACCAGTAAGTGCGGTCTAAGCAGTTCCCTTAGGATATCACATTACCGCCTTACATTAATTCTATTGATGGAAAACCCTTGTTTACCTCTTGTGTCGCACAGATTTAATTCAACATTTAATTCTAGCTCACAATCAAGGATTGCTGTGTATTCCCTCCAGAGGTTTGGAGTGTAGGCCTATATCAATGTAGCCTTTTAAATAGGCCTAATGAACCCTTTGACACATACAAACACAGATGTGAGATCATCCTACAGCGGTCCCTGCAGCGTACGCTCAAACTGGTGTGATTAGAACATTAGAACATCTAGTTATGATTGACATAGCAGTCAGCATTTGAACCGGCCACACAGTTTTTTCACAAAAACATCTTGCACAAACACAGTCTTTACTACAAACCCCACTTGAAGGTGGAATTTCACTCCTACCATTTCATTCACTCTACTGACTGTCCATCAACTCTTGGCTGAACCCTACACTGTATGTCACAGCCACTAACACATATGCCTGGAATTCAGACGTCGTAACCCAGCAGGAGAGTGGTTTAGTTGCTGTAGCACATTCAGAGATCAATTTATAGCCAGTAACCTAAAATAATTCATAGATCTGAAATAAATAAAAATTATGTTTGTGATAGACGGACAAAAATACTAAGATGAAAGGCAGGTTCCTACTGAGTTCAGAAAGCTATGTTAGAGCTCTGTGAGACGTTCACAGTGATGGTTGTCACGCCCAGACCTTAGAAAGCCTTTTTATGTCTCTATTTGGTTTGGTCAGGGTGTGATTTGCGGTGGGCATTCTATGTTTTTGTTTTATATGATTTTGTATTTCTATGTTTTGGCCGGGTATGGTTCTCAATCAGGGACAACTGTCTATCATTGTCTCTGATTGGGAACCATACTTAGGTAGCCCTTTCCCTCCTTTCAGTGTGGGAAGTTAACTTTGTTTGTGGCACATTGCCCTTAAGCGGCACGTTTGTAGTGTTTATTGTTGCCATTATTTCTAAATAAAAGGAATATGTACGCTCACAACGCTGCGCTTTGGTCTACTTCATTCGGTGCAGACGTTTTGATCAATAGTCACCTCAGTATGCACATTTTCTCCAACACTAAATATACAAATATGCATTTTACAGTTATAAGGAGGGTGAAATCTTATAGTTAAGTCGTTTCATGAATTGATTGTACTATATATTTTTTTAAATGTAAGTCATTTCAAATCGTTTTCATACAGTTTTGTTGAATAGGAAATACATTAAATAAAATATTTCATTTTTTCATTTTTTAATCATGTACTGTGTATGAGAACACCTTAAACTATATATACCAGAAAGGTGATATTTATATAGTTCTTAGAGTATGCAGCATTACTAGTTATTGATTATGACCCTCTCAAGAGAAATAATGACTTTTCAGGATTACGTGGATTACATTTTTGATTACATTTAGTTACATTTAAGAGGTTAAAATGATTTTTGAATGAATACTTCATCACTGTGCCCCACCCATACAATAATCTGTAAGGTTTCCACAGTTAAGCAGTGAATTTCAAACACAGATTCACAAAACCACAAAGACCAGGGAGGTTTTCCAATTCTCACAAAGAAGGGCACCTATTGGTAGATTGTTATACTGTAAATAAAACAAGTTTTGAGTATCCCTTTGAGCATGGTGGAGTTATTAATTACACTTTGGATGGTGTATCAATACACCCAGTCAGTACAAAGATACAGGTGTCCTTCCTAACTCAGTTGACGGAGAGGAAGAAAACTGTTCAGGGATTTTACCAGGATGCCAATGGGGAGTTTTGCAGGCTAAAAAGAAATGGAATGGAGCTTAGCACATGCAAAACCTGGTTCAGTCTGCTTTCCATCAGACACTGGGAAATTAATTCATCTTTCAGCAGGACAATAACCTATAACACGAGGCCAAATCTACACTGGAGTTGCTTACCAAGAAGACAGTGAACACTCCCAAATCTGCTTGATAATCTATGTCAAGACCTAAAAAGTGATTGACTAGCAATGATTAACAACCAATTTGACAGACCTTGAAGAACTTTGAAAACAAGAAATGGGAAAATGTTGCACAATCCAGGTGTCTAATCTTCTTAGAGACTTACCCAGAAAGACAGGTGTACTCGCTTCCAAAGGTGATTCTAACATGTATTGACCCAGCGGGTTGAATAATTACTGTATCTAATCAAGATAAATAAAAGTATATGGACACTTGCTTATTGAACGTCTCATTCCAAAATCATGGGCATTAATATGGAGTTGGTCCTAGGGCTGTGTCGGTCATGAAATGTTGTCAGCCGGTTATTGTCATGCAAAAAACTGCCGGTCTCATGGTAACTGAACATTAATTAATCATCCTGCTGTGTTCCGGTCGAATTGGACCCATTTACAAGTTCTCTCTCTGAAAAATGTAGTTAATTTAATCTGATTGTCATAAGGTTCCATTACCTTGTCCACACAGGGCATCTGAACACACAAAATACATTTTGATGATTTTCATAAAATTCTGGGTGTTTTATTTAACTTTTGTACACCTGTGGTGTTCCCGGTCAAAAATGACCGGTCATTAGAAATTAATGGGTGAGACTACAATCAGTGTATAATATTTGGTTCAGGCACATGCCCATTCATCAGATAGACACACTTCCTCTCCCGGACCCCCACATGCATGTGTGTTTGAGCGCACACACACACACACACACACACACACACACACACACACACACACACACACACACACACACACACACACACACACACACACACACACACACACACACACACACACACACACACACACACACACACATGCCATTGGCTTCCATGCCAACGCCCACGGGAACCTTTCCCCAATTGAATCTTTCCCTCACGGGAACCACACCTGTTGGCATTCTCACAAACAATGGCAACATTGTTTCAATAATATATCAAACTTTTCTTGCAGCTCTGGTATATAAAGCTTTCTTGAAGCCTTGCTCACAATTCATTCTGTGGCAGCACGATGACCAAATGATATACTGTATTTTTTAAAAATATATATATTTTTATTTCACCTTTATTTAACCAGGTTACAATTGCGACCTGGCCAAGATAAAGCAAAGCAGTTCGACACATACAACAACACAGAGTTACACATGGAGTAAAACAAACATAGAGTCAATAATACAGTAGAAAAATAAGTCTATATACGATGTGAGCAAATGAGGTGAGATAAGGGAGGTAAAGGCAAAAAAAGGCCATGGTGGCGAAGTAAATACAACATAGCAAGTAAAACACTGGAATGGTAGATTTGCAGTGGAAGAATTTGCAAAGTAGAAATATAAATAATGGGGTGCAAAGGAGCAAAATAAATAAATAAATAATACAGTAGGGGAAGAGGTAGTTGTTTGGGCTAAATTATAGATGTGCTATGTACAGGTGCAGTAATCTGTGAGCTGCTCTGACAGCTGGTGCTTAAAGCTAGTGCGGGAGATAAGGGTTTCCAGTTTCAGAGATTTTTGTAGTTCGTTCCAGTCATTGGCAGCAAAGAACTGGAAGGAGAGGCGGCCAAAGGAAGAATTGGTTTTGGGGGTGACCAGAGATATATTCCTGCTGGAGTGAGTGCTACAGGTGGGTGCTGCTATGGTGACCAGCGAGCTGAGATAAGGGGGGACTTTACGTAGCAGGGTCTCGTAGATGACCTGGAGCCAGAGGGTTTGGCGATGTGTATGAAGCGAGGGCCAGCCAACAAGAGCGTACAGGTCGCAGTGGTGGGTAGTATATGGGGCTTTAAATGTGAGGCTCTTAATCATATCTTTGACATAAAGTAGTCTGTGATAAATAACAATATGTTTCATCTGAGTATTTGTTATAGTCAAAATGTTCCATACATTATGCTTATTTTTTACTCAAAAACTAGTTGTATGAGCTCAGATCAATGAGGCCTACAGGCCATAAATAGCAAATAGAAATTAAAAATGTGTAATGTTCACAAGAACTTAAGTTGATAAACAGATCTAACACAACATTAGGTGATAATATATGTATTATTAAGGATTTATAATCAGCTATAATGAGGCGGTCATTTTGGATCGGGAACACAGAATTAATTAACATGAAACAAACACAACAGGAGAGTTAACATAAACAAGTTTAGCATCTCCAGGCCTCCACACATACAAGCTGCATTCAAGCCGCTGATGTGGGACTTTGGAACATCTTCATTTCAAAAGTCTATACAAATCTATTTAATATACAGCATCACAGTAAATCCATTATTTATTTTAGTCAGGTCTAAAGAAACATTGATGTGAATAATTTTAGGACAGGATATGAGTTGGCCTACTGTATGTTATCTGGCTATGCTCCATGCCATAGTCTGTAGGCTTGTTCATTTAGCTGAGACGATATGCTTATAAGTCCCATGCAGTTACTTTATATTAGAAGATTTTATAGTGAGAAGAATATAATTAGCCTACCGGGAGACCCACGGGGCGGCACACAATTGGCCCAGGGTCATCTGGGTTAGGGGAGAGTTTGGCCTGCCGGGATGTCCTTGTCCCATCGCCGGGCGCATCGACGCCGGGCATCGACCGGACACATGAACGCTGACATGGTCGCAATGTACGATGTTTCCTCCGACACTTTGGTGCGGCTGGCTTCGGGCTAAGCGAGCGTTGTGCCAAGAAGCAATGCGGCTTGGCTGTGTTTTGAGTCCGTAGGAGAGTTGCAGCGATGGGACAAGACTGTAACTACCAATTAGATATGACAAAATTGGGGAGAAAAAGGGGTAAAAAGTGAGTATGTTGAGCGTAAAAGTGATCATTTGAAACAGGTCCTATATACTATATTTTTAGTTACTTGGCAACTTTAGTTATGAGTGATACAAACCTTAGAATGTCTTAGAAATCAAAACATGTATGGGGTGTATGATGCGACTATAGGCTATTGATGATTTGAGAAAGCTTGCTCTCTGTTCCTTGCCTCAGGCTGCACAGCTGTTCTCTCATCAAGTGATCATATCTTCACTCAATAGACTATTCTAAATGTAATTTTGTCTTCACTAATATTATGACATGTTATGCCAAATTAGTTTCGATTTAGAATGGCCCGTTATCAAATGGGCAGGGGCAGGGGGGAGGGGGATATTTAATCCACTCTGAAATAGCAATTGAGGCCACCTGCTTTCCTGCAGGTCCGTTTTTCAATGATGCCGGATAGGCTACTTCGGTTTTATAGGGAATCAGTGCTTAATGTGAGCAGCTGAGAAATAAATATAAGAAAATGTATTTCGCCCCACATACCAGTAGCTCTTTGAGGAGCATGCTCTTGCTACGCGACAGGTGATATTCCGCCCAAGCTCTGTATGCCATGGGCTCCAACCCTGTTCCTGCAGATACCCAGTGCTTCATTTGGGAAACCAAGTTAAATCTGTTTTGGGAACATCGATAGTAACATGTTTCTGCAACGAAACATACTGTATTTCACTAAACTGTTGACACCACCTCTGCATGCTTGAGAAATGAATAAAGGAGAGAGAGGAGGAGATGGAAATGCACAGTGGTGAGATATTCTGTATAGCTAAAGGTAATGTGTTAGTCTATTAATTATGAAAATATAAAACATTTGATATTACTTTGCTATTCAAAATCATATACAAATTCACTAGAATTGTAAGCTAACTGTAAGCCGCCCTGAACAATCAATGAACCAGCAGCATGGCCGAGGCCTATACATTCTCTCTCAGACTAGTGTATAGACATTTCGGAGCGTAGCATAAGGTAACCAAGTCCATTCAGTATGCATAACAATACAGTCAAATTACTCAAATGTGTTTAATTTTGGATTAGGCCTATAGGCTAGACCAATTATGTACCAAAAACATCTTAAATCAGTCCTGTTTTACGTTTGTTTGGCCATGTGTAACATGCGGTAGGTTATGTATTGTATAACAGCACAATCATTTTTTTCCGTTTTTCTTTTTCGTGCTTGGGCTCATAAGCCTATGCATATGCATAACCTCTAATATGCATATGGTTGTTTTATGTTTATCATATCCTTAGAAAGCACTGTCGATTTTGTTCATTAGGGTACTACCAACACATGTCCTGAGTGCATTAGAGGAGATTACCGTGACTCAATGGTCATGTGCAATTTTGCTGCGGTCATGTCTCAATGACTGCCGGTGTTGCTCCTAGACATTTCCACGTCACTGTAACATCACTTAAAGTTGACCAGGGCACCTCTTGCAGGGCAGAAATTTGACGAACTGATGGTGCCACGTTGAAAGTCACTGAGCTCTTCAGTACAGGCCAATCTATTGACAATGTTAGTCTATGGAGATTGCATGGCTGTGTGCTCGAATTTATACACCTGTCGGCAGCGTGTGTGGCTGAAATAGCCATATCCACTCATTTGAAGTGACCAAATGCTTTTGAACATGTATATTAATGTATATTTGAGTTTTATTTTTCATAAGTTTTACAAAAATCACAAAATGTGGAAGATGTCAAGGTGTGGGAATACTTTCTGAAGATACTGTATGTGTCAGATATACAGTGCCTTGCAAAAGTATTCGGCCCCCTTGAACTTTGCGACCTTTTGCCACATTTCAGGCTTCAAACATAAAGATATAAAACTGTATTTTTTGTGAAGAATCAACAACAAGTGGGACACAATCATGAAGTGGAACGACATTTATTGGATATTTCAAACTTTTTTAACAATCAAAAACTGAAAAATTGGGCGTGCAAAATTATTCAGCCCCCTTAAGTTAATACTTTGTAGCGCCACCTTTTGCTGCGATTACAGCTGTAAGTCGCTTGGGGTATGTCTCAATCAGTTTTGCACATCGAGAGACTGACATGTTTTCCCATTCCTCCTTGCAAAACAGCTCGAGCTCAGTGGGGTTGGATGGAGAGCATTTGTGAACAGCAGTTTTCAGTCCTTTCCACAGATTCTCGATTGGTTTCAGGTCTGGACTTTGACTTGGCCATTCTAACACCTGGATATGTTTATTTTTGAACCATTACATTGTAGATTTTGCTTTATGTTTTGGATCATTGTCTTGTTGGAAGACAAATCTCCGTCCCAGTCTCTTTTGCAGACTCCATCAGGTTTTCTTCCAGAATGAATCAAATCAAATCAAATTTATTTATATAGCCCTTCGTACATCAGCTGATATCTCAAAGTGCTGTACAGAAACCCAGCCTAAAACCCCAAACAGCAAACAATGCAGGTGTAAAAACACGGTGGCTAGGAAAAACTCCCTAGAAAGGCCAAAACCTAGGAAGAAACCTAGAGAGGAACCGGGCTATGTGGGGTGGCCAGTCCTCTTCTGGCTGTGCCGGGTGGAGATTATAACAGAACGTGGCCAAGATGTTCAAAAGTTCATAAATGACCAGCATGGTTGAATAATTAATAAGAATGGTCCTGTAATAAGAATGGTCCTGTATTTGGCTCCTTCCATCTTCCCATCAATTTTAACCATCTTCCCTGTCCCTGCTGAAGAAAAGCAGGCCCAAACCATGATGCTGCCACCACCATGTTTGACAGTGGGGATGGTGTGTTCAGGGTGATGAGCTGTGTTGCTTTTACGCCAAACATAACGTTTGCATTGTTGCCAAAAAGTTCAATTTTGGTTTCATCTGACCAGAGCACCTTCTTCCACATGTTTGGTGTGTCTCCCAGGTGGCTTGTGGAAAACTTTAAACAACACTTTTTATGGATATCTTTAAGAAATGGCTTTCTTCTTGCCACTCTTCCATAAAGGCCAGATTTGTGCAATATAAGACTGATTGTTGTCCTATGGACAGAGTGTCCCACCTCAGCTGTAGATCTCTGCAGTTAATCCAGAGTGATCATGGGTCTCTTGGCTGCATCTCTGATCAGTCTTCTCCTTGTATGAGCTGAAAGTTTAGAGGGACGGCCAGGTCTTGGTAGATTTGCAGTGGTCTGATACTCCTTCCATTTCAATATTATCGCTTGCACAGTGCTCCTTGGGATGTTTAAAGCTTGGGAAATCTTTTTGTATCCAAATCCGGCTTTAAACTTCTTCACACCTGCCTGGTGTGTTCCTTGTTCTTCATGATGCTCTCTGCGCTTTTAATGGACCTCTGAGACTATCACAGTGCAGGTGCATTTATACGGAGACTTGATTACACACAGGTGGATTGTATTTATCATCATTAGTCATTTAGGTCAACATTGGATCATTCAGAGATCCTCACTGAACTTCTGGAGAGAGTTTGCTGCACTGAAAGTAAAGGGGCTGAATAATTTTGCACGCCCAATTTTTCAGTTTTTGATTTGTTAAAAAAGTTTGAAATATCCAATAAATGTCGTTCCACTTCATGATTGTGTCCCCCATACAGTTTTATATCTTTATGTTTGAAGCCTGAAATGTGGCAAAAGGTCGCAAAGTTCAAGGGGGCCGAATACTTTCGCAAGGCACTGTATGTGTATAGGTGGCAGGAAAGTCAGGCGCAGGAGAGTCAAATGGAGTGTAAAATGGAGTCCTTTAATAAATGTCCAAGTAACATGCTCCATAACACTAAATAGAAAAATGAATGTAAACAAACATGGGTACGAAACCCGTCGCGCACCTATACAAACAACACTACACTGAAAATAAACAATCTCTGACAAAGACATGAGGGGAAACAGAGGGTTAAATACACAACAGGTAATGAATGGGATTGAAAACAGGTGTGTGGGAAGACAAGACAAAACCAATGGAAAATGAAAATGGATCAAGGATGGCTAGAAGACCGGTGACGTCGAACGCCGAGCACCGCCCGAGCAAGGAGAGGCAACGACTTCGGCAGAAGTCGTGACAGTATGAAGCTAGTGATTTAAGCTGTGTCCATTAGAAATGTCTTGACACAGCTCACAAATGCAGAACATTTGGAGATTTTTGTAAATTCTGACAATGATTTTGAGTATGACAATGAGGAATAAGATTCTGACAGTGGGGCTCTGTCCCCCAACTTTGTGGACATTCAGAACCTTGAGTCTGAGGACCCCTTGCCCACCGAAGAAGTCCCAGGTCACTCTGAAGATGCTGGTGGTGATGGAGGCACACCAACAGCGGGTGATGTACCTGATGGTCTGCGGTAGCTGGAAGGACTCCAGCCATTTCACCCCTCCTCGCCCTGCTGTTGGCTTTGATGAGTACGTCTGGAGCGCAAAGCCCCTTGCCACCTCCCTCCGAGTCAGAGTGCTTCAAGCTGTTTCTGACAGAGGAGCTGGTGGGAGACATAGTGGAGGAGACCTATCGCTATGCCTTGGATCTACAGGAAAAGAGAGAGCCTCAGGGAAAGTAGACCCCCTGACGGGAGAGAAAAGATCAAACCAGGCTGTGTACTTGACTATAATCACCAAATGGGTGTGGTGGATATGGCGGACATGATAAACAACTTTGTGGCAGGCGCTCGGGAAAACACCAAGTGGTATAAGAAGTTATTTTTCAATCTGATTGACACTGTTGTCCTCAATGGCCACATAGTTAATCACCAGCTAACCAGTGAGATCTGAACAAGCTTTTTTTTAAATAATTGGACGCACAGTTCAACATACAAATCAAATGCAGTTCCATTATGCAGTTATATTGACAATATTTCAACCACCTTCCCACTCCCTCATCATCCTCTCCACTCTCTCATCTTCCCTGCTCCCTCCCCAAAAAGTATGTTGCTACAGTGGCTCCTCCATTAAAAGTTGCGTCATACTGTGGCACACCTTGCGGGCTGCTGCAGCATTTTGAGGCACGCTATCTATTTAGCAGCCATTCTTTCTATTAATGCAAGTTATTGCTAATTTGACCACCAGAGGGCATCTTTGAGAAGCATTTGATAGTGTTCTGTATTGGCATTAGCAGAGAATTTAAAACATTTTTTTTAATAAACACAGCAAAAAAAGAAATGTCCCTGTATTTCAAAAATAATTCGTAAAAATCCAAATAACTTCACAGACCTTCATTGTAAAGGGTTTAAACACTGTTTCCCATGCTTGTTCAATGAACCATAAACAATTAATCAACATGCATCTGTGGAACGGTAGTTAAGACACGAACAGTTTACAGACTGTAGGCAATCAAGGTCACAGTTATGAAAACTTAGAATACTAAAGAGGCCTTTCTACTGACTCTGAAAAACACCAAAAGAAAGATGCCCAGGGTCCCTGCTCATCTGTGTGAAAGTGCCTTAGGCATGCTGTAAGGAAGCATGAGGACTGCAGATATGGCCAGGGCAATACATTGCAATGTCTGTAATGTGAGATGCCTAAGCCAGCACTACAGGGAGACCGGATGGGCAGCTGATCATCCTCGCAGTGTCAGACCACGTGTAACAACACGTGCACAGGATCGGTACATCCAAATATCACACCTGAGGGACAGGTACAGGATGGCAACAACAACTGCCCGAGTTACACCAGGAAAGCACAATCCCTTGGTGGAAGAGTTGGGTATCATCTCAAAGCAAGATCTGGCAAATCTGGTGAAGTCCATTAGGAGGAGATACACTGCAGTACTTAATGCAGCTGGTGGCCACACCAGATACTGGCTATTCCATTTGATTTTGACCCCCCTTTGTTCAGGGACACATTTTTCCATTTCTGTTAGTCACATGACTGTGGAACTTGTTCAATTTATGTCTCAGTTGTTGAATCTTGTTATGTTCATACAAATATTTGCACATGTTAATTAAGTTTGCTGAAAAGTTTGCTGAAAATAAATAAGGACAATTTTTTTTAATATCCTGAGTTTAAAAATATAGTATATGGGATTGAGTTGAAGAGATTTGGATTAATTAATTAGATTAATATTATGGTGTTTCTATTCAGAGAAAAACTAAAAACTAAACCCTCAGGGTTTCCATTAGGATGGAACAGAAAATATGGCACTGTGCAACGGGAGGAAGGAGTAGGCTGTCCTAGTAAATAAGAATTTGTTCTTAACTGACTTGCCTAGTTAACTTCTTATTTTATAGGGGACGCTTGTGTCCCACTCTGCCAAAAGCCAGGGAAAATGCAGTGCGGCAAATTCAAATAAATTATATAAAAATCAAACATTCATTAAATCACACATGTAAGGTAATAAATTAAAGCTACACTCGTTGTGAATCCAGCCAACATGTCAGATTTTTAAAAGGCTTTTCGGCGAAAGAAATAAGAAGCTTTTATCTGATGATAGCACAACAGTAAACAAAGAGTGGGTATTTTATGCAAAACGCAGAAATAAAATATAAAACATGCCTTACCTTTGACGAGCTTCTTTTGTTGGCACTCCAATATGTCCCATAAACATCACAATTGGTCCTTTTGTTCAATTAATTCCATCCATATATATCCAAAATCTCAATGTATTTGTGCGTTTGATCTAGA
The DNA here is from genome assembly GCF_021184085.1 of Oncorhynchus gorbuscha. Lineage (NCBI taxonomy): Eukaryota > Metazoa > Chordata > Actinopteri > Salmoniformes > Salmonidae > Oncorhynchus > Oncorhynchus gorbuscha. The sequence goes on from NC_060175.1 coordinate 46,173,892, forward strand.
AAAAAACAGCTTCCAAATTGCGCAACGTCACTACAAAATATTTCAAAAATTGCCTGTAAACTTTGCCAAAACATTTAAAACTAATTTTGTAATACAACTTTAGGTATTTTTAAACGTTAATAATCGATCAAATTGAAGACTATCTGTGTTCAATACAGGAAGACAACAAACCAAGCTACTTTCCATGTCTTGCACAACTCTCAACAGTGTTACGGAGTTCCTAGATGGCCGTACTTCTTCATTGCACAAATGAATAACCTCAACCAAATTCCAACGATTGGTGACATCCAGTGGAAGTGGTAGGGACTGAAAACAAGTTCCTAAGAAATACTGTTTCCCAATGAGACCCACTGAACAGACAGAGACCTAAATAAAAAAAAGTTCTGAACGGTTAGTCCTCTGGGTTTTGCCTGCTACATAAGTTCTGTTATACTCACAGACATGATTCAAACATGTTTAGAAACTTCAGAGTGTTTTCTATCCAATACTAATAATAACAGGCATACCTTATATTCTTGGCATGAGTAGCAGGAAGTTGAAATTGGGCACGCTATTTATCCAAAAGTGAAAATGCTGCCCCCTATAACTTAAGAAGTTAAATAAAGGTTACACTAATAGTTTAACATTTCTTCACCTTAATTGTCTAATTATTGTCTAACCAATACCCAAATGGAGATTAAGTGAAAATAAAAATCTTTGATTTATCACAACCAGTCCCCATACTTGCCTCAGAGCAGCGCAAAACTGTGCTAAAATAGTTGTAGGCTTTTGCTTCTAACTTCAGTAAGCTTTTTAAATAAATAAGACCTACACCATTTTTAACAGCATATTTCTCAACACTAGTGAGACTCTTTTTCCCTATGGTAGGCCTACAGTATATCAAAAAACATACTGTATTTTTCATTGATGTGACTCCCCGCCAATAATTACATTTAGAGGATTGGAGGACTTAAATTAAAATCTCTGGGGCATTTTCCGCTAGGATCTCTGAGAATATCTGAGAATATCTAAGGGGCTTTTATAAACTTTTTTGGAAATTCCGTTTTCATTTAACGTAGAGTGAGCTATAAAAGGCAATTCTTGAAAATGGTGTGTGAAAAAAGCCAGTTTGTTATTTAGAATGATTTATTTCTGGTAAAACCTAACTTTATTATTTAGCTGGCATCACTTGCTTATATTCATGAAGATGATGAGCAATCGGCAAATGCAATCCGTAATCTGCTCACATCAGCACGACATCAACATCACTCTAATTACAGTCAAGACAGTTGAAAGACAGTTGAAGAAAATTGCGTGGACTTTTGGAAAGGCTCGGTAAGAAATGTTTTACATATACAGTGGTTTGCAAAATATTCATCCCCCTTGGCATATTACATATTTTGTTGCCTTACAACCTGGAATTAAAATGGATTTTGGGGGGTTTGTAACATTTGATTTACACAACATGCCTACCACTTTGAAGATGCAAAATATTTTCTCTTGTGAAACAAACATGAAATAACAACAAAAAAAACAGAACTTGAGCATTCATAACTATTCACCCCCCAAAGTCAATACTTTGTAGAGTCACCTTTTGCAGCAATTACAGCTGCAAGTCTCTTGGCGTATGTCTCTATAAGCTTGGCACATCTAGCCACTTGGATATTTGCCCATTCTTCAAGGCAAAACTTCTCCAGTTCCTTCAAGTTGAATGGGTTCTGCTGGAGTACAGCAATCTACCACAGATTCTCAATTGGATTGAGGTCTGGGCTTTGACTAGGCCATTCCAAGACATTTAAATGTTTCCCCTTAAAACCCTCAAGTGTTGCTATAGCAGTATGCTTAAGGTCATTGTCCTGCTGGAAGGTGAACCTCTGTCCCAGTCTCAAATCTCTGAAAGAATGAAACAGGTTTCCCTCAAAAATTTCTTTTTTTGTGTTTGCGCCTGACATAGTGTTTTCCTTGATGTCCAAAAAGATACATTTTAATCTCATCTGACGAAAGTACCTTTTTCCATGTTTGGGGATTCTCCCACATGCCTTTTGGTGAACACCAAACATGTTAGCTTGTCTTTTCGGCGAAAGCATGAGAAGCTATTATCTGATAGCATGCACCCCAAAGTACTGGAACTTCATCTAAAACGACAGATTTTGCAGTAGCCGGCGCTACCCAAAACGCAGAAATAAAATATAAAACATTCATTACCTTTGACCATCTTCTTTGTTGGCACTCCTAGATGTCCCATAAACATCACTATTGGGTCTTTTTTCGATTAAATCGGTCCATATATAGCCTAGATATCGATCTATGAAGACTGTGTGATCAACAAAAAAAATAGCGTTTTATAACGTAACGTCATTTTCTTTCATTAAAAAAGTCGACGATAAACTTTCACAAAACACTTCGAAATACTTTTGTAATGCAACTTTAGGTATTAGTAAACGTTAATAAGTGATCAAATTGATCACGAGGCGATGTATATTCTATAGCTGTACGTCTGGAAATAATGTCCGGGTAAATCTCAACCAAAATATCTGGTTGGAGACCGGAAGAACTGCGCTGCCTTGTGTCTGTTTGACCAAGAAACAAATAGTAGGCAAATGACAAGACTGTTGACATCGTGTGGAAGCTGTAGGTATTGCAACCTCGGCCCCATTTAATGTGGTTCACGTTTAACAATTGGTTGAAGTGGCGCATGGATATATTTTCCCATTTTCAGTGATCAGATTTTCCTGCACTTTTCGATGAAACGCACATTCTATTATAGTCACAGCCGTGATTTAACCAGTTTTATAAACGTCTGTGTGTTTTCTATCCACACATACTAATCATATGCATATACTATATTCCTGGCATGAGTAGCAGGGCGCTGAAATGTTGCGCGATTTTTAACAAAAAGCTGCGAAAATTCGCATGAGCCCTTACAGGTTTTAAGTACGGGATTTTTTTCTGGCCACTCTTCCCTAAAGTCCAGCTCTATGGACAGATACTCCAATCTCCTCTGTGGAGCTTTGCAGCTCCTTCAGGGTTATCTCTGGTCTCTTTGTTTCCTCTCTAATTAATTCCCTCCTTGCCTGGTCCATGAGTTTTGGTGGGTGTGGTGGTTTGTTGTGGTGCCATATTATTTTGGTGCTCCGTGGGATGCTCAACGTTTCGGGGATTTTTTTATAACCCAACCCTGATCTGTACTTCTCCACAACTTTGCTCCTGACCTGTTTGGAGAGCTCCTTGGTCTTCATGGTGCCGCTTTCTTGGTGGTGCCCCATTGCTTAGTGGAGTTGCTGACTCTGGGGCCTTTCAGAACATCTGTATATATACTGAGATCATGTGACACTTAGATTTATGTGACTTATGAAGGTAATTTATTTAGGGGCTTCATAGCAAAGGTAGTGAATACATATGCACACGCCACTTTTCCATTTTTTACTTTTTAGAATTTTATGAAACAAGTTATTTTTTTCATTTTACTTGACTAATTTGGACTATTTTGTGTATATCCATTACATGAAATCCAAATAAAAATCTATTTAAATGACAAGTTGTAATGCAATAAAATAGGAAAAATGCCAAGGGGGATGAATACTTTTGCATGTATATATATTTATTTTTTTCAATTACCAGAACATTAACCATCTGTGTTGCTTGTGTTTTACTGTTCTGTAGTTTACACCCAATGATTTGTCTGACAAACAAAGAACTTTGCGTCCTACAGGCCCAGGCATGGATCAAAGCTTGCGAGACATTCAATAATGTCATCTTCACAGATGAGTCAACCTTGGCCCTTGAGCAATTTGCTCAAAATTGCTTTAGAAAAAAAGGAAGAAGATCAAGCAAGCCGAGTCCCAAACATCCGCTCAAACTCCATGTGTGGGGAGCAATTTCTTGCCAGGGACCAGGCCCATATTAGATTTTTTTATGGTAAGTTTGGCTATTTACAAAGCAAAAGTAAATAAAATATTGTAGCCCACAGACTGTTTTATCTACCACAATAATTCACTCATTGTAGCTCACAGACTGTTTTATGTACCACAATAATTCACTCATTGTAGCTCACAGACTGTTTTATGTACCACAATAATTCACTCATTGTAGCTCACAGACTGTTTTATCTACCACAATAATTCACTCATTGTAGCCCACAGACTGTTTTATGTACCACAATAATTCACTCATTGTAGCTCACAGACTGTTTTATCTACCACAATAATTCACTCATTGTAGCTCACAGACTGTTTTATCTACCACAATAATTCACTCATTGTAGCTCACAGACTGTTTTATCTACCACAATAATTCACTCATTGTAGCTCACAGACTGTTTTATGTACCACAATAATTCACTCATTGTAGCTCACAGACTGTTTTATGTACCACAATAATTCACTCATTGTAGCTCACAGACTGTTTTATGTACCACAATAATTCACTCATTGTAGCCCACAGACTGTTTTATCTACCACAATAATTCACTCATTGTAGCTCACAGACTGTTTTATGTACCACAATAATTCACTCATTGTAGCCCACAGACTGTTTTATCTACCACAATAATTCACTCATTGTAGCCCACAGACTGTTTTATGTACCACAATAATTCACTCATTGTAGCTCACAGACTGTTTTATGTACCACAATAATTCACTCATTGTAGCCCACAGACTGTTTTATCTACCACAATAATTCACTCATTGTAGCTCACAGACTGTTTTATGTACCACAATAATTCACTCATTGTAGCCCACAGACTGTTTTATCTACCACAATAATTCACTCATTGTAGCCCACAGACTGTTTTATGTACCACAATAATTCACTCATTGTAGCTCACAGACTGTTTTATGTACCACAATAATTCACTCATTGTAGCCCACAGACTGTTTTATCTACCACAATAATTCACTCATTGTAGCCCACAGACTGTTTTATGTACCACAATAATTCACTCATTGTAGCCCACAGACTGTTTTATCTACCACAATAATTCACTCATTGTAGCTCACAGACTGTTTTATGTACCACAATAATTCACTCATTGTAGCCCACAGACTGTTTTATCTACCACAATAATTCACTCATTGTAGCCCACAGACTGTTTTATCTACCACAATAATTCACTCATTGTAGCCCACAGACTGTTTTATGTACCACAATAATTCACTCATTGTAGCTCACAGACTGTTTTATGTACCACAATAATTCACTCATTGTAGCTCACAGATTGTTTTATGTACCACAATAATTCACTCATTGTAGCTCACAGACTGTTTTATCTACCACAATAATTCACTCATTGTAGCTCACAGACTGTTTTATGTACCACAATAATTCACTCATTGTAGCCCACAGACTGTTTTATGTACCACAATAATTCACTCATTGTAGCTCACAGACTGTTTTATGTACCACAATAATTCACTCATTGTAGCCCACAGACTGTTTTATGTACCACAATAATTCACTCATTGTAGCTCACAGACTGTTTTATGTACCACAATAATCCACTCATTGTAGCTCACAGACTGTTTTATGTACCACAATAATTCACTCATTGTAGCCCACAGACTGTTTTATGTACCACAATAATTCACTCATTGTAGCTCACAGACTGTTTTATGTACCACAATAATTCACTCATTGTAGCCCACAGACTGTTTTATCTACCACAATAATTCACTCATTGTAGCCCACAGACTGTTTTATGTACCACAATAATTCACTCATTGTAGCTCACAGACTGTTTTATGTACCACAATAATTCACTCATTGTAGCCCACAGACTGTTTTATCTACCACAATAATTCACTCATTGTAGCTCACAGACTGTTTTATGTACCACAATAATTCACTCATTGTAGCCCACAGACTGTTTTATCTACCACAATAATTCACTCATTGTAGCCCACAGACTGTTTTATGTACCACAATAATTCACTCATTGTAGCCACAGACTGTTTTATGTACCACAATAATTCACTCATTGTAGCCCACAGACTGTTTTATCTACCACAATAATTCACTCATTGTAGCCCACAGACTGTTTTATGTACCACAATAATTCACTCATTGTAGCCCACAGACTGTTTTATGTACCACAATAATTCACTCATTGTAGCTCACAGACTGTTTTATGTACCACAATAATTCACTCATTGTAGCTCACAGATTGTTTTATGTACCACAATAATTCACTCATTGTAGCTCACAGACTGTTTTATCTACCACAATAATTCACTCATTGTAGCTCACAGACTGTTTTATGTACCACAATAATTCACTCATTGTAGCCCACAGACTGTTTTATGTACCACAATAATTCACTCATTGTAGCTCACAGACTGTTTTATGTACCACAATAATTCACTCATTGTAGCCCACAGACTGTTTTATGTACCACAATAATTCACTCATTGTAGCTCACAGACTGTTTTATGTACCACAATAATCCACTCATTGTAGCTCACAGACTGTTTTATGTACCACAATAATTCACTCATTGTAGCCCACAGACTGTTTTATGTACCACAATAATTCACTCATTGTAGCTCACAGACTGTTTTATGTACCACAATAATCCACTCATTGTAGCTCACAGACTGTTTTATCTACCACAATAATTCACTCATTGTAGCCCACAGACTGTTTTATGTACCACAATAATTCACTCATTGTAGCTCACAGACTGTTTTATGTACCACAATAATTCACTCATTGTAGCTCACAGACTGTTTTATCTACCACAATAATTCACTCATTGTAGCCCACAGACTGTTTTATGTACCACAATAATTCACTCTTGGCTCCCTTTTCAGGTATAATGGCTCGAGATTTCTTTGAGGAAGAAATCATCAAGAGATATGCTGGACTCTATGCCAGAGAGGTGTTTCTGGGTACACATTGTTTCTTTCAAGGTAGGATTATAGCAATATTTTGTTACGTTTAGGCCTATTTACATGTATATTATTGTACCTAATTTTGGCTGCTAAGCTAAATGTATATTTTTTCTCCAAATGCAGACAATGACCCAAAACACACTGCCACCCGGGTTTACATTGCAAATGAGGGCATAAACTGGGTGAAGACGCCAGCAAGTAGACCAGTAAATGGACCTTTATGTAGTAAAATAAAGGTTAAGTAAAAATACATAAATAAAAGGCCTACAACACCTTCGGTAGGCCTACAGTGTATCTAAAAATATTTTTTCATCTCTACATCTACATGTAGGTCTCCTGATTTAAAGCTGATCGAACTTGTTTGCATCAACTGAAAACAATAATTCGTAACTCTGCCAAGCCGACAGGCAAAGATGATCTGGTCAAGGCCATCAAGATGTTTTGGCTAGAGAAATTGACGATACAACAATGCAACAAATACATTGATCATCTCAGCAAGGTTTTACCTGTGGACGTGGAGCTGGGTGGAAGTGCGACTAAAATGTAGTTAATATAAACATCCACATTTGAATGTCTTTTTTCTCATAATTTCTTTTTAAACGAAAGCATAAAGATGTTGATGAAGAAATACTGTACTGCTGATTTGAGTTAGAAATGTAACACAGCATTTAACATTGAATACATTGCAAGTTGAGTGATTGTCACAACAGTAGCCGGGTTATAAAAAGTATATTGTCCTGCTAATAGGAAACATTTGCGTGATGGGCTACACCTGCTACAATTGTGATGTCTTCACTATTATTCTACAATGTAGAAAATAGTAAGAATATATACAAATCCTGGAATGAGTAGGTGTGTCCAAACTTTTGACTGGGATTTGCTTAATTAATTTGATTAAAATGATGGTGTTTCTATTCCATGAAAAACGAAAAACCTCTGGCTTTCTGTTAGGAGGGAATGGAAAATATGACAGTGACAGTCGACAGAACAGTTCTGGGCTATTTAGCTAAAAATCCCTGTGTCGTCTGGAAGAGAGACCGGTTGCAATTATATGTAGGCCTAATAAAAAAAATCCTACTTAATCCTCATAGCCTACCTCAGCCAGTTAAGTTATTTTATATAAGACCAGGCTCTGAAGAAAAAGACTCCAATTAAGCCCTCTTGTTGTTTGTAAAGTCAAATAAAAATGAAGATTATAGTTTAAATTAATTGCTCGACTGGTGTAGGTTTTCTCAATCTTTTGGTGTGCAACACTTGCATAACAAGTTAGTTATATTTTCAGCACCAGCCACTGTTATTGATTGCGCTGTGGTTGCAGCCAGTTGTTATTTAAATTTGACCTATATTTAACGAGGCAAGTCAGGTAAGAACAAATTCTTATTTACAATGAAGACATACCTTGGCCAAACCTGGATGACGCTGGGCAAATTGTGCGCCGCCCGATGTCACTCCCAATCACGGTCAGATGTGACACAGCCTGAATTTGAACAAGGGACTGTAGTAAAGCCTCTTGCACTGAGAAGCAGTGGCTTAGACTGCTGCGCCACTCGGGAACCATGCCCAATACAGGTGAAGTTGGAAGTTTACATACACTTTAGAAAAATACATTTAAACTCAGTTTTTCACAATCCCTGACATTTAATCCTAGTAAGAATTCTCTGTTTAAGGTCAGTTAGGATCACCACTTTATTTTAAGAATGTGAAATGTCAGAATAATAGCAGAGGGAATTATTTATTTCAGCTTTTATTTCTTTCATCACATTCTCAGTGTGTCAGAAGTTTACAACCACTCAATTAGTATTTGGTAGCATTGTCTTTAAATTGTTTAACTTGGGTCAAATGTTTCGGGTAGCCTTCCACAAGCTTCCCACAGTAAGTTGGGTGAATTTTGGCCTATTCCTCCCGACAGAGCTGGTGTAACTGAGTCAAGTTTTGTAGGCCTCCTTGCTCACACGCACTTTTTCAGTTCTGCTGACAAAATTTGTATAGGATTCAAAATCAAATCAAATTTTTATTTGTCACATACACATGGTTAGCAGATGTTAATGCGAGTGTAGCGAAATGCTTGTGCTTCTAGTTCCGACAATGCAGTGATAACCAACAAGTAATCTAACTAACAATTCCAAAACTACTGTCTTATACACAGTGTAAGGGGATAAGGAACATGTACATAAGGATATATGAATGAGTGATGGTACAGAGCAGCATACAGTAGATGGTATAGAGTACAGTATATACATATGAGATGAGTGTGTGGACAAAGTAAACAAAGTGGCATAGTTAAAGTGGCTAGTGATACATGTGTTACATAAGGATGCAGTCGATGATGTAGAGTACAGTATATACATATGCATATGAGATTAATAATGTAGGGTAAGTAACATTATATAAGGTAGCATTGTTTAAATGCTAGTGATGCTAGTGATATATTTACATCATTTCCCATCAATTCCCATTATTAAAATGGCTGGAGTTGGGTCAGTGTCAATGACAGTGTGTTGGCAGCAGCCACTCAGTGTTAGTGGTGGCTGTTTAACAGTCTGATGGCCTTGAGATAGAAACTGTTTTTCAGTCTCTCGGTCCCAGCTTTGATGCACCTGTACTGACCTCGCCTTCTGGATGATAGCGGGGTGAACAGGCAGTGGTTCGGGTGGTTGATGTCCTTGATGATCTTTATGGCCTTCCTGTAACAACGGGTGGTGTAGGTGTCCTGGAGGGCAGGTAGTTTGCCCCCGGTGATGCGTTGTGCAGTCCTCACTACCCTCTGGAGAGCCTTACGGTTGAGGGCGGAGCAGTTGCCGTACCAGGCGGTGATACAGCCCGCCAGGATGCTCTCGATTGTGCATCTGTAGAAGTTTGTGAGTGCTTTTGGTGACAAGCCGAATTTCTTCAGCCTCCTGAGGTTGAATAGGCGCTGCTGCGCCTTCTTCACGACGCTGTCAGTGTGAGTGGACCAATTCAGTTTGTCTGTGATGTGTATGCCGAGGAACTTAATAATATAATAATAATAATATATGCCATTTAGCAGACGCTTTTATCCAAAGCGACTTACAGTCATGTGTGCATACATTCTACGTATGGGTGGTCCTGGGAATCGAACCCACTACCCTGGCGTTACAAGCGCCATGCTCTACCAACTGAGCTACAGAAGGATAAACTAGATAAACTAGTAATATCATCCACCATGTGTAGTTAACTAGTGATTATGTTAAGATTGATTGTTTTTTATAAGATAACTTAAAACTAGCTACCCTCTCCACTACTGTTCCATCGATGTGGATAGGGGGGTGTTCCCTCTGCTGTTTCCTGAAGTCCACAATCATCAAATGTCCTTATGCCATTTTGACACAACTTTGGAAGTATGCTTGGGGTCAATGTCCATTTGGAAGACCCATTTGCGACCAAGCTTTAACTTCCTGACTGATGTCTTGAGATGTTGCTTCAATATATCCACATCATTTTTACAGCCATCTACATTTCTCCAAAAAGTATGATCTTTATCCCCATGTGCAGTTGCAAACCGTAGTCTGACTTTTTATTGCGGTTTTGGAGCAGTGGCTTCTTCCTTGCTGTGACTTCGGAAGTCATACGCATAAGAAAACTCGTGCTGGGGGACCGTAAGAGATATTTGAAACTCATCCGTGAAAAGGTTCAACTGAAAGAATAGTGTTAAAGAAAATAAAAAATACTGCTCAGCCCAGCGCATTTGGTTTAGCAAGTACCAGAGCCAAATTGTAGCAGGAGAGAAGACTGACACCAATTTTTTATCTACTCGAATTACACCCGGCTCCTCGCTCCACACTCGCCCACTTACATGCTCTGGCATTAAAAATTAGCCCTGCTTTAGGCTAACAAAGAATTGTCAATGAATAATCATGTCAATGGATGGAATCAGTGAATTAATGGCTGCAGCAACTATTACACGGTCTGACAAGCTGCATAGAAAATGAGGCCTAATTAGACAAAAGAACAAGTAAGTCATTCAAACAAGATTTTTTATTTTATTTTACTAGGCAAGTTTTTAAAAACCCTAACCCGGACAATGCTGGGCCAATTGTGCGGCGCCCTATGGGACTCCCAATCACTGCCAGTTGTGATATAGCCTGGAAATGAACCAGGGTCTGTAGTGATGCCCCTAGCACTGAGATGTAGTTCCTTAGACCACTGCGCCACTCAAGTGTTCAAACAACTTATTATCTTATTTGAACAACACAGTATCTCGTTTGAACACCTTCATTCAAACAAGACACTAAATTGTTTGGATGAGAGAATTCCATTCGTTTTTTTTGGGGAGCCTTTGGCTTCAGGGCTTTTGTACGGAAATACACACACATGCAGATATTTTCCCTAACCCTAACCTTAACCCTAACCCTAAACTTAAGCCTAACTCAAACTCCTAACCCTAAACCTAATTTTAACCCTAACCCCTAATCCAAAATAGTACCTGGGAAATGTCCCTATGAGAAATAATTTTCCTTGTTTTACTATCCTTGTGGGGACTTTTGCTGATTTCCAGTACCCTCCAGTATAGTAATGCAAGCTCCTCCCACCCATTCCATAGTGGAATGGTTTTCCCTTATGAGGTTACAGCAGGCATGGTTCGTCAATGCAATTCTCACCCGCTAAGAAAAATATACTTCCACATCCCTTTAAAATCAAACAAAAGCACTTCTTTAGTGGCTGTAATGTAATTGCCTGTCGATGAGAATCCAAAAAATAAACTGACACAAATCTAATTAGAAACATCAATTTCCGAGCATGCCGTCTATCATGGCAGTCTTTTTCCCGGCTCGAATACCCAAAGCCTTTAATCTGGTTCCACATTGGGTTATAATTGCTATGAAAACTGGAGGCTTTACTTGAGAGCTCATTGGTGAGGTCTCTCACTCTTTATCAATAAATAACTGCCCGATCATTCCTATACAGAACACCACTCTCTCTCACCCTTGCCTTTCTCTCTCCCCTCCTCCCCCCCATCCTGCCCTCCTTCCCTCCACTTCCTCATCTCTATCTGCCCCTCAGACGATTTGTCATGGATCAGATGTGACAATTTGTCATGGATTAGTGAACTTAAATGTCTGTGTGATAGTGGAAGCAGTCACTGGAAAAGCTTAGGAATTCTATTACAATGCTTTTTATGGCTGGCGGGGGGAAGGGACTAGGGATGGAGGTTGAATTGGCACTTTATATGAGCTTCATACCGTTTTTGTTCTTGTATGACACAGAAGCACTGACTCATCTGGAAGAGAGTCCACTTGGAAGAGGTGGTCTCGTTGAAGTAGCACTAGAATGCAAAAGTAGTGTGAATACATGCTGTATGTACTGCAGGATCGTAATTTGATCACCCTGTTGCAGGAGGACATTAACTTCAGGCTAGGGTCTATTTTTCTCCACTTCCTGTCTGACTGACGTGCACAAAGTAAACTGCCTGTTACTCAGGCCCTGAAGCCAGGATATGCATCTGATTGGTACCATTGGATAGACAACACTTTGATGTTTGAAGACATGTTAAAATAATGTATGATACTATAACACAATTAATATGGTAGGAGAAAATCCAAAGAACAACCAACCAGAATTTTCTTTTTTGAGAGCCCATGCTCTTTCAATGGAAAGCTATGGGTCCTATGCAATTCCAGCTCCCAGATTTCAATTCCTATGGCTTCCACTAGATGTCAAGACTTTGTTCAAGGTTTCAGGCTTGTTTCTTCCCAAACGAGGAAAAATTTAGAGTTTTGGTACAGGGAGTCAGAGTTGGAAATCAGTCTGTGCACGTGCGACGAAGAGGACGCACACTTGCTGATTTAGCTTGTCTATTGAACATATTTATTTCCATATGAAATATTATAGTTTAATTACATTTTAGGGTACCTGAGGATTAAATAGAAACGTATTTAAATTGGTTTTAACAAAGTTTTGTGGTAGCTTTATGGATTCCTTTCGCTGCATTTGAACGAGTGGATTACTCAAATCGATGGAGCCAACTAAACAGACTTTTGGGGATATAAAGAAGGATTTTATCTCAAGTAATGACCATGCATGTTGTAGCTGGGACCCTTAGGATTGCAAATCAGAGTATGATTTTCAAAAAGTAAGTGAATATTTGGTCGTTATTTGTGATTTTATGAAGCCTGTGCTTGTTGAAAAATATTTTGATGTGAGGCGTCATCCTCAAACAATCGCATGGCATGCTTTCGCTGTAAAGCGTATTTTAAATCGGACAATGCAGTTATATTAACAATAATTTAAACTTTTAACCGATATAAGACACTTGTATGTACCTAGTTGTTTAATATCCATAATTTTTATGATTATTTATTTGAATAGTACGCCCTCCAATTTCATCGTAAATTGTTGACAGGTGTCCTGCTGACTAGCCCTAATTAACAAGAATAACAGGAAATGTCAAACTTTTAAAAAGGCTTCTAAATTTTCTCATTTCCACTTTGAAATTTAAGACATGATTTTCCCTTACAATGTATCAACCAACAGTTTTGGTCCATTAAAATTACATCAAATTGATCAGAAATACAGTGTAGACATTGTTAATGTTGTAAATGACTATTGTAGCTGGAAACAGCTGATTTTTAAATGGAATATCTACATAGGCGTACAGAGGCCCATTATCAGCAACCATCACTCCTGTGTTCCAATGGCACGTTGTGTTAGTTAATCCAAGTTTATCATTTTAAAAGGCTAAATGATCATTAGAAAACCCTTTTTGCAATTATGTTAACACAGCTGAAAACTCTTGTTCTGATTAAAGAAGAAATAAAACTGTCCTTCTTTAGACTAGTTAAGTATCTGGAACATCAGCATTTGTGGGTTCGATTACAGGCTCAAAGTGGCCAGAAACAAATTACTTTCTTCTGAAACTCGCCAGTCTATTCTTGTTCTGAGAAATGAAGGCTATTCCATGCAAGAAATTGAGCGGCAACGGAGGAAATCATCAATGAGTGAACGGTCCAGCACGTCCCGAGACGGAACCCAACCTCTCCTCAGGACTGTAACCCTCCCAATCCACTAAGTATTGGTGACCCCGTCCCCGAGAACGCATGTCCATGATCTTATGTACCTTGTAAATAGGTGCGCTCTCGACAAGGACGGGAGGGGGGAGGGAAGACGAACGGGGTGCAAGAAAAAGGGCTTGACACAGGAGACACATGGAAGACAGGGATGGGACGCGATACCAAGATGTCGCTGAGCCAAAGAGTCGCACAGCGACAGGATTGACACCTGGGAGACACGGAACGGACCAATGAACCATGGGAGTCAACTTACGAGAAGCTGTCGTAAGAGGAAGGCTGCGAGTGGAAAGACACTCTGGCCGCAACAATACCTGGACTCTTAATCCTGCGTTTATTGGCGGCTCTCACAGCTCCAGCCCTGTAACGGCAAAGTGCAGACCACCCTCCAGGTGCGCCCACAACGTTTGGACAAACGTTGAGCGGAGGGAACGCTGACTCGGCAAGCTGGGATGAGAATAGAGGAGGCTGGTAACCCAGACTACTCTGAAACGGAGATAACCCGGCAGCAGACGAAGGAAGCGCGAATTGTGAGCGTATTCTGCCCAGGGAGCTGTTCTGCCCAAGACGCAGGGTTTCTGAAAGAAAGGCTGCGTAGTATGCGACCAATCGTCTGATTGGCCCTCTCTGCTTGACCGTTAGACTGGGGATGAAACCCGGAAGAGAGACTGACGGACGCACCAATCAAACGACAGAACTCCCTCCAAAACTGTGACGTGAATTGCGGGCCTCTGTCTGAAACGGCGTCTAACGGGAGGCCATGAATTCTGAATACATTCTCGATAATGATTTGTGCCGTCTCCTTAGCGGAAGGAAGTTTAGCGAGGGGAATGAAATGTGCCGCCTTAGAGAACCTATCGACAACCGTAAGAATCACAGTCTTCCCCGCAGACAAAGGCAGACCGGTAATGAAGTCTAGGGCGATGTGAGACCATGGTCGAGAAGGAATGGGGAGCGGTCTGAGACGACCGGCAGGAGGAGAGTTACCCGACTTAGTCTGCGCGCAGTCCGAACAAGCAGCCACGAAACGGCGCGTGTCACGCTCCTGAGTCGGCCACCAAAAGCGCTGGCGAATAGACGCAAGAGTGCCTCGAACACCGGGATGACCAGCTAACTTGGCAGAGTGAGCCCACTGAAGAACAGCCAGACGAGTGGAAACAGGAACGAAAAGGAGGTTACTAGGACAAGCGCGCGGCGACGCAGTGTGCGTGAGTGCTTGCTTAACCTGTCTTTCAATTCCCCAGACTGTTAACCCGACAACACGCCCATAAGGAAGAATCCCCTCGGGATCAGTAGAAGCCACAGAAGAACTAAACAGACGGGATAAGGCATCAGGCTTGGTGTTCTTGCTACCCGGACGGTAAGAAATCACAAACTCGAAACGAGCGAAAAACAACGCCCAACGAGCTTGACGGGCATTAAGTCGCTTGGCAGAACGGATGTACTCAAGGTTCTTATGGTCTGTCCAAACGACAAAAGGAACGGTCGCCCCTCCAACCACTGTCGCCATTCGCCTAGGGCTAAGCGGATGGCGAGCAGTTCACGGTTACCCACATCATAGTTGCGCTCAGATGGCGACAGGCGATGAGAAAAATAAGCGCAAGGATGAACCTTATCGTCAGACTGGAAGCGCTGGGATAGAATGGCTCCCACGCCTACCTCTGAAGCGCCAACCTCGACAATGAATTGTCTAGTGACGTCAGGAGTAACGAGGATAGGAGCGGACGTAAAACGTTCTTTTAGAAGATCAAAAGCTCCCTGGGCGGAACCGGACCACTTAAAACACGTCTTGACAGAAGTAAGAGCTGTGAGAGGGGCAGCAACTTGACCGAAATTACGAATGAAACGCCGATAGAAATTAGCGAAACCTAAAAAGCGCTGCAACTCGACACGTGACCTTGGAACGGGCCAATCACTGACAGCTTGACCTTAGCGGAATCCATCTGAATGCCTTCAGCGGAAATAACGGAACCGAGAAAAGTAACGGAGGAGACATGAAAAGAGCACTTCTCAGCCTTTACGTAGAGACAATTCTCTAAAAGGCGCTGTAGAACACGTCGAACGTGCTGAACATGAATCTCGAGTGACGGAGAAAAATCAGGATATCGTCAAGATAGACAAAAACAAAGATGTTCAGCATGTCTCTCAGAACATCATTAACTAATGCCTGAAAAACAGCTGGCGCATTGGCGAGACCAAACGGCAGAACCCGGTACTCAAAATGCCCTAACGGAGTGTTAAACGCCGTTTTCCACTCGTCCCCTCTCTGATGCGCACGAGATGGTAAGCGTTACGAAGGTCCAACTTAGTAAAGCACCTGGCTCCCTGCAGAATCTCGAAGGCTGATGACATAAGGGGAAGCGGATAACGATTCTTAACCGTTATGTCATTCAGCCCTCGATAATCCACGCAGGGGCGCAGAGTACCGTCCTTCTTCTTAACAAAAAGAACCCCGCCCCGGCCGGAGAGGAAGAAGGCACTATGGTACCGGCGTCAAGAGACACAGACAAATAATCCTCGAGAGCCTTACGTTCGGGAGCCGACAGAGAGTATAGTCTACCCCGAGGAGGAGTGGTCCCCGGAAGGAGATCAATACTACAATCATACGACCGGTGAGGAGGAAGGGAGTTGGCTCGGGACCGACTGAAGACCGTGCGCAGATCATGATATTCCTCCGGCACTCCTGTCAAATCGCCAGGTTCCTCCTGAGAAGTAGGGACAGAAGAAACGGGAGGGATGGCAGACATTAAACACTTCACATGACAAGAAACGTTCCAGGATAGGATAGAATTACTAGACCAATTAATAGAAGGATTATGACATACTAGCCAGGGATGACCCAAAACAACAGGTGTAAACGGTGAACGAAAAATCAAAAAAGAAATAGTCTCACTGTGGTTACCAGATACTGTGAGGGTTAAAGGTAGTGTCTCAAATCTGATACTGGGAAGATGACTACCATCTAAGGCGAACATGGGCGTAGGCTTTCTAACTCTCTGAAAGGAATGTCATGTTTCCGAACCCATGCTTCGTCCATGAAACAACCTCAGCCCCAGAGTCTATCAAGGCACTACATGTAGCACCCGAACCGGTCCAGCGTAGATGGACCGACAAAGTAGTACAGGATTTTGATGGAGAGACTTGAGTAGTTGCGCTCACCTGTAGCCTCCGCTTACAGATGAGTCTCTGGCTTTTACTGGACATGAATTAACAAAATGTCCAGCAACTCCGCAATAGAGGCACAGGCGGTTGGTGATCCTCCGTTCCCTCTCCTTAGTCGAGATGCGAATCCCTCCCAGCTGCATGGGCTCAGACTCTGAGCCAGAGGAGGGAGATGGTTGCGATGCGGAGCAGGGAAACACCGTTGATGCGAGCTCTCTTCCACGAGCCCGGTGACGAAGATCTACCCGTCTGCTCTATGCGGATGGCGAGAGCAATCAAAGAGTCCACATCTGAAGGAACCTCCCGGGAGAGAATCTCATCCTTAACCACTGCGTGGAGTCCCTCCAGAAAACGAGCGAGCAGCGCCGGCTCGTTCCACTCACTAGAGGCAGCAAGAGTGCGAAACTCAATAGAATAATCCGTTATGGACCGTTCACCTTGGCATAAGGAAGCCAGGGCCCTAGAAGCCTCCCTACCAAAAACTGAACGGTCAAAAACCCGAATCATCTCCTCTTTAAAGTTCTGGAACTTGTTAGAGCAATCAGCCCTTGCCTCCCAGATAGCTGTGCCCCATTCTCGAGCCCGGCCAGTAAGGAGTGAAATGACGTAAGCAACCCGAGCTCTCTCTCTAGAGTATGTGTTGGGTTGGAGAGAGAACACAATCTCACACTGCGTGAGAAAGGAGCGGCACTCAGTGGGCTGCCCGGAGTAGCAAGGTGGGTTATTAACCCTAGGTTCTGGAGGCTCGGCAGGCCAGGAAGTAACAGGTGGCACGAGACGTAGACTCTGGAACTGTCCAGAGAGGTCGGAAACCTGAGCGGCCAGGTTCTCCACGGCATGGCGAGCAGCAGACAATTCCTGCTCGTGTCTGCCGAGCATGGCTCCTTGGATCTCGACGGCAGTGTAACGAGCGTCTGAAGTCGCTGGGTCCATTCCTTGGTCGGTTCCTTCTGTCATGCAGGTGAAAGAGGACCCAAAAGCGACTTGGCGAAAACAGAGTCTTTAATCCAGTAAAGTAAATACAAACAAAAAACACAACTTTCACTCGAAATGACGAGGACAAACTGGAGACTCGATCTTGAACAGCAGGTGAACAGCAGGTTGCCTCGGGAAGGCACTTGAACCAGACAGACTCAGACACCTGCTCACCACGCAGCATCTGAGGAAAACACGACACGACAGGGCGATACACAAACACAGCACGGTGAATTCTAGACAAGGAACCGACAGGACAGAAACGAA